>NC_138769.1:731729094-731951881 GCF_965119305.1 Pelophylax lessonae | reverse complement strand
GGTTAGATAAACTGCCCGACAATTCAGAGGGCGGTTGATCGATGTTCCCGGAGGAAGAGATATCAGATTTTAGTGTCGGATTATTCTATCTGAGATAATTGGAACGTTCCATAATATTCCGGCGGGAAATATGAGTTATAAAATGCGAAAATTGCACCAATCACAGTTCTGGGCGTTTTCTTCCGATAATAAAATCTATTTTCCTTCCAAGGAGTGTGAAGGGGATCTGAGATCTGTGTTCCTTTTTAGATGGGGGATGTTTGTTTGGTATTTAATATTCAATGATCTCTAATGCTGTTGAATATCTTCTGGAGATCAAAGGATGGAGGAAAATGACAGCCAGTCCCTGTAAGGAGATCACATCCTTCATTCCTTCATATTAAATACGATATAAACAAATATTAAAAAATAAATACATAAATATATAGCACGTTGTTCCCTCACCCGGATCACAATCTTAGGTGTGGAAACCAACAATCAGATCTCCTAAACACATATAATGCCACACTCACACATTCTTACAATAAAACATGCAGAGAACCGTTTGATGGATCAGTAGATGACTCCGGGGTAAAATAATCAGAGCTCAGCACTAACTGTCATGATTACTACAGATTACTACCAGTCCTTTCCCTTTTTGTTAATTTTTGGATGTAGGGGGGGCGTAACGCCTACATGTCATGTCTGAAAGATGAAACATTAATTGTCGGCCAGTTCCCCGATCATATACAGATCTGATAATGAAACATGTAATACTTTATTTCCCATCATATAGAAAGTTTGAGATCTATGAGAGAAGTGGCTTCACTATCATTTTCTGTATGTAGCAGTGGGGGGGATTCTGCATTCTGAGAACATATGGAAATGCTTTACATTATTCTATAATCTTCCAATTTTATTTCTGTTTATTCCGTACTAATCGATTAATCTGCCTACAAATAACGTGTTAAAGATATTTCTCGGATAAATATTTCATCTGATGATCTCAGTGGGATTTGGTGTTATAATGGGGCTGATTATTTGTCTGTAACGTTTTTCACAATTCAGGCGGGAAGATTTGAAAATGCCTAATTGAGTTCTGAGCCAATCAGAATTGTGAGCGGTTTCATTATCAGCCTTCATTAGTCAGCGATGTCTTTAAGAGGAATCCAAAGTATTCTATTCGGAGATTTTCTCCATTTTCAGCCCAGAAAAGATTTGTTCTGTAGACTTTTCATTGATAGATCTCTATAACAGTGCTCAGCTCTGCCTCCCCTCAGCAGCCGGCCACACACCGAAAATGGCTGAAAGAATGAACAAATGGACTGGACCCCCCCCCCCCCCCCCCCCCAAAGTGGCGGAATTTCAGGACACAGTCGCAATAGTGACTGTTGCGACTCTGTTAGTTCTGCCACTGATCCGTGGTGGGTCTAAGAGCAATGAGCCATGATTGGAAAGAGTTATCATTAATTTCTCTAATCACAGCTCTGAGAGTACTCTGTGCACTGATTGGGCAAAGCCTTCTTTTTTATTTAGTCAAAGGTTGCAATACTAACAAGTGAAATGGCAGAACATAATATGCAGAGATGTATAGTAACGAAGTAGAACTACTTAAGTACTGTACTTAAGTACCGAAATGCGGTATCTGTACTTTCCTAGAGTAGAATTTTTTTCTCCTACTTCTACTTTTACTTCACTACATTTTTTCGATGATTTCGATACTTCTACTCAAGTATTTTTTTTTTTGTGCTGCATAGTTACTCGTTACTTTTAAAAAAATTACCACTGCCAGAACAGTAGATGGCAGGTTGCATAAAGCTCAAAAAAATGTGTATAATGTCATTTGTAAATCAGCGCATACGAAAATAAAGGCTGTGTATAATAAAAGCTGCTATACCAAATCTTTCCAATAAAAAGAAAATATGAAACAAACAAATAAATGGTGCTACAGCGCTTAAAGTGCATCAAGAAACTACTAACAAACACAGGTTAATCATTTGAATAAATCATTAGAAATAATAAAAACAATATGATGTTCATACTTTTGACTTCTTTCTTTAATAACTACATAACACAGTACTTGTACTTCTACTTTCAGTACTTGAGTAGAATTTTTTTTTCAAAACTACTGGTACTTTTTACTTTTAGTACTTAAGTAGCAATTTTTTTTGAAAAAACTACTTGCAATACTTATGTAAAAAAAATGTTGAATACTTTAGTACTTCTACTTAAGTAACTTTTTCTGCGAGCACTTCCACTTCTACTCAAGTAATTTTTTGATCTAGCACTTGTACTTTTACTCAAGTAGAAATTTTGAGTACTTTATACAAGTCTGATAATATGACACTGTACATAGCACACCAGTGGTGGCTGGTGCATTGGGGGCGCAGGGGCACTGCCCCCCCCCCCATCCATGCATCCAGGCCCCTAATCTGCATGCGGGGCGACGGATGCATGGACTTCAATGGGGCTTTTTTTAGCCATGTGATTAGCAAGAGGCTTTAAGAGGTGGGCTTGGGGAGCAGAACACTGTGCCTCGAGCCCACCCAGTTGTGTGACAAAAACAAATGAAAATTCGCTATTGTCACACGGATCCTCCTCCTGGTCAATCAGGAAGCGAGTCTTGAGACACGTTTCCCGATTGACCGAAAGGAGAAGCCATGCCATTGGGTATAGAGGAGAAGGGAGGAGACGCAGAAGACAGGAGTCCTGCCTGGGACCTTCCATTGTGGTGTTCCAATGGCCACACATTTCCGACAGGCCTCCGAGTCCACCAGTTGATATGGCAGTAGTTGGTGGGCTATCAGTTACGACAAGCCAGCAGTCAACCGTTGGGCAAGAGTGTTATCCGGCGTCAAACTTTTTTTACGCTCTAACAGCCTGCCTTTTTCCAGAACAACATGAGGACTGCATGATGGAAGGTGGAGTGGAGGACAATTGTGAGGAGAGAAGAGAAGGAGAAGGAGAAGAGGCGGGACGGTGAGAGCCTGGAGTGTGGCTTTGTGGGTTCTGACGGCGTTGCTCCCACTGGGCTCGGTGATGGGAGGTCAGGTGCCTTCTTAAGGTGGTCATCCCTAGGTGAGTGTTGGGCTTACTGCGACTTATGCATTGACTGCAAAGGCTGCAGATGGCAACACTGTTGTCAACAGCGGACACATTAAAAAAGCCAACACTGCGGAGCCATGTTCTGGCGTCCTGGAGCGCCAGATGTGACCGTACATGGTTGATGGCTCGCTCCTGATACATTTGCAGTCTGCTTTGTCCCTCCTGTGCAATGCAAGTTCCGCCTGCTTCTCCTCCCTATTTGTTGGACCGTCTCTCCCTCTGAACTCCTCTCCTCGTCCTCTCTTGTGGGCACCCATGTGACGTCCATAGACACGTCATCATCCACGTCACCTTCCCCACCACTAACATTCGAGATCTTGGAGTCGGCAGCAACAGCGGGACCAACCTCCTTGGGCTGATCTGGGTACTGTGGTCAGACTGCTGAGTGGCGGCTGTTGCTACCTCCTCTTCCTGATCCGATGCCAAGAATGGCTGCACATCACAAATGTCTTGTGATGGATCGGAAAATAATTCCAGTGACTCAAGCGGAAGGTATATGGTGGTGGAGGTGTTGGTGGCGGTGTCTTTGGGGGTGCACACAGCAGAGAGTGAAGAGGGTGCACATAGAGAGGATGAGGAGGGTGCAGAAGAGGAAGGCTGAGTGAGCCACTCAACCAAATTTGGTGCGTCCTTTGACGTAATCAAACACACCTTCTGAAACTTCACACTTTGGCCCCAGCCTACTGCTCCTGCCCTACCATCCCTGCATAAGGGCCTGCCTCTTCCTCTGCCTGTCATTTTTTAAATTACCCTGTGACAAAAGTCTCTAGAGAAGCGCAGTATATGTGGAACAAGGTATATAACACCCCGCTTCAATCTGTGATATTGGGGGGCCACAGGTTTATCACACCAGTTCTACAAAAAATTGGCCAGTGACTGTTGTCACTGTGTGTAGCACAGTTAACGCAGCAAAAGAGGCCACATTTTTGCAGGACTAAAATACACTCTTAGAAAAGTATACTGTTAAATAACACCACACTTCAATATATGGTATTGGGGGGCCACTGGTCTATCACACCAGTTGTACAAAAAATTGGCCAGTGAGTTTGGCACTGTGTGTAGCCGAGTAAATGCTGCAAAAGAGGCAATATTGTTGCAGGACACAAATAAACTTATAAAAGAATACTCAGATGACACCCCACTTCAATCTGTGGTATTGGGGGGCCACTGGTTTATCACACCAGTTGTACAAAAAGTTGGCCAGTGAGTTTGGCACTGTGTGTAGCAGAGTAAACGCAGCAAAAGAGGCAATATTGTTGCAGGACACAAATACACTTATACAAGTATACTCAGATAACACCCCATTACAATATGAACTTGGTCGTGCAGCAATTCGTTGCCAAATACCCTGTGGTCCAGGAAGTCTTGCGGCAGGCCAGGAAAATCTTGGGCCATTTCAGAAGATCTTACACAGCCATTAATCGCCTTGCTGACATTCAGCGGCTACACAACCGACCCGTCAGGCATCTTATTTGTGACTGCCCAACGCGATGGAACTCAACATTGCATATTCTTGATAGGCTGCTCCAGCAGAAATGTGCAGTTAACGACTACCTGTACGAACTCTGGGGCAGGACAGGTTCAGGGGAGCTTGGGTTTGTTTCACCTCGCCAGTGGCTGCTCATGCGTGACACATGCAGACTTCTGCGGCCATTCGATGAGATCACCAAACTGGCCAGTCACAACCAGGGCGCCATCAGTGACATCGTACTTTATGCCTTCTTTCTGGAGCATGCATGGCGTTGTGTCATTGATCAAGCCGTCGAGGAGCAGGAAGATGAGGAAGTCGCAATGTTGGATGAATTCCCAGTGGGTGCTACTCCATCTGAGACAAGTCAACAGCAGGAGTCAGAAGAGGAGTCCGAGATGGATGGTGCTGGGGGGGAGGGGGGTGAGGAGAAGCAAGAAAAACATTCTTTAAACCTTTCTGGGATCCCTGGTGTTATCCGTGGATGGGGGGGGGGGGGGGGAACGAGGACAACATTATCCTGGATGATGAGCTGGAAGCAGGCCACTACACCACTTCCAGTTTAGTGTGAATGGGGGCCTTCATGCTCCAGTGTTTTAAGGGGGACCCCCGTATAAAAAGCATAAAGGCCAAAGAACCAGTACTGGGTGGCAATGTACTTAGACCCCCGGTACAAACAAAAAATGGCGGAAATGTTACCACAATCACAGAGGGGGGTCAGAATGCAGCACTTCCAGGCCTTTCTGCGGGAAATGCTGCATTCTGCTTTTGCATGCGCTGGCAGAGGAATTTCCAGTCACAGAGAAACTGTTGCGGGTAGCAATCCAACAGCGCCTGCAAGAAGAGGGTGGTTTGAAGATGTCTTGGTCAGTTCAGATATGAGATCCTTCTTTCAGCCAAACCATTGACAGCTCTACTCCGGATCCAGCATCAGGGAATGCCTAGACCGACAGGTGTCCGACTACATTGGGTTAACGGCCGATGGGGACGCTCTGAGGAGTGATCAACCCCTGGACTACTGGGTAGGCAGGCTTGACCTCCGGCCAGAGCTTGCACAATTTGCAATGGAAATGTTGGCTTGCCCCCACGTTCAGTGTCCTGTCCGAAAAGATGTTCAGCGCAGCAGGGGGGATCATGGCTAGGGTTGAGCGAACACGGACTGTATTATTCGGGTCCGTACCGGATAATTGGATTTTTGTTACCCAGACACGGACCCAAAAACTTTACTGTATATTTGGGTTTAAAATCCATGTTCGGTAATTTTATTTCCTGTTTTGTATGTAATGGCATGGTTTTAATGGCGCGGTTTCAACAGCCAATCAACAAGCTTTTAACTGGTGTGCCATAGAAGCCATCACAGCCATGCCTACTAATGGCATGGCTGTGATTGGCCAGCTGAAGCATGTGACCCAGGTCTTTATAAGCTAGAGACACAGTGTGGTGCGCGTCAGTCTGTTCTAGTGTAGGGAGAGAGCACACACAACGGTGCTGGCTGCTGCTGATTAGGGACAGAGACAGGAAAAAAAAAACATTGTGGCTGTTAGAAAAGAATGTAGGGACAGGTCGGAGTGTAGGCAGGGAAAGATAGAAAAGCATTTTAGGGACAGGCTGGAGAGAATAGGCAGGGAGAGATTAGGAGACACAGGACAGAACAATCGTCCGTTAGCGATCTACATCGATTTTGCTGTGTGGGGGGTGGTGCAGTGAACAATCTTTTTGCCCTCACTTGAGCCCACTGAGGAGGAGGAGGAGGGAGAAAAAAAATATTTTTATCAGTCTGTTGTGTGCAGCGTTCAGCTATATTTTACTACACAGTGCTGTTCTAATCTGCTATTTAAAAATTACAAATTTAAAGTGGAATTTTTTTTTTCCTTCATAGCCTGCTGCTGACCGTGACATAAAACATAAGACACTGCTGTGTTCACATCTGCTATTGAAAAATCACCAATTAAAGTGAAAAATAATTATTCATTTTTTCATTCATACGTTACTGTGACATACATCCTTCACACACAGTAAGAGATGTCCCGAACTGTTCGCCGGCGGACAGTTCCCGGCGAACATCGCTTGTTCGCGTTCGCCGCTGCGGGCGAACATATGTGATGTTTGGTCCGCCCACTATACTTCATCATTGAGGCAAACTTTGACCCTGAACCTCACAGTCAGCAGACACATTCCAGCCAATCAGCATACCCTCCCTCCCACCTCCTATAAAAAAGCAAGGGCAGCATCCATCTTAGATCATTCTGAAGCAGTGTTAGTAGTGAGAGCAGGGAGAGTGCTGCTGCTGCTGTTAATAGAGACAGTTGTTAGTCTTGTTAGATAGTGTTCTCGGTCCACTCCTGCTGTAAGGACAGCATCCTGACAGCACCCCAAAAAACCCTTTTATTTGAGCAATGTTTTCATATATATATATATATATATATATATATATATATATATATATATATATATATATATATTGTGCAGTTGCCTGGCGCCTGCCCGCCGTTTGTGAGAGGCCACAGACCCACCACAGACTGTACTGTGTGCACACCACACTCATATCGGATGGCACAGTACCTTGCTTTTTATTTTTTTTTTCCTCTGTCATAATTGCAGTGAGTGTCAGGTCCACAGAGTGTACTGTGCCCACTGCAGTGCCCACCACTGATATATACGGTGGCACAGCAGCTTGCAAATTGAAAAAAATATATATTTTTTTATAATTGCAGTTGCCTGCCCTGCCAGTGACCGTCAGGTCCACAGAGTGTACTGTGCCCACTGCAGTGCCCACCACTGATATATACGGTGGCACAGCAGCTTGCAATTGAAAAAAAAAAAAAAAAAAAAAACATATGTTTTATAATTGCAGTTGCCTAGCCTGCCAGTGAGTGTCAGGTCCACAGAGTGTACTGTGCCCACTGCAGTGCCCACCACTCATATATACGGTGGCACAGCAGCTTGCAAATTAAAAATATATATATATTTTTTTTTTATAATTGCAGTTGCCTGGCCTGCCAGTGAGTGTCAGCTCCACAGAGTGTACTGTGCCCACTGCAGTGCCCACCACTCATATATACGGTGGCACAGCAGCTTGCACATATAGTACCACAAATCTAAAAAAAAATGACAGGCAGAGGCAGGCCACCCGCAGGGGCCGTCATGGTCGTGGTGCTGTGATTTCCTTTGGCCCTAGAATAATGCCCAGTGTTCAGAAGCCACGTAACCTGAACTCAAAAAATTCTGATGACATTGTTGACTGGCTTACACAGGACACCCAATCTTCTACAGCTTCCACTCGGAACCTTAATGCACCATCCTCCTCCAGCTCAGCTTCGGGCACCTCTCAATTTACCACTCGCCCGCCCGCCGGCACCACCACCAACACTAGCACCACAGCCACTTCAGTTGATCTGTCAGAGGAGTTATTTACACATCAGTTGGAAGAAATAAGTGATGCACAACCATTAGTGCCAGAGGATGTAGATAACGGGGATATGTTTCAGTCAGGCAGCATTATACACATGGACGTACATTGTGATGATGATGATGATGATGATGATGATGATGGTGATGTTGTACCTGCTGCTGCTGCCTTTTCTGAGTTGTCAAGTGAAGCGGCTGATGATGACGATGTGTCCGTGGATGTCACCTGGTTGCCTGCTCGAAGAGCAGAAGAAGAGGGGGGAAGTTCAGATGGGGAGACAGAGAGGAGGAGGAGACGAGTTGGAAGCAGGGGGAGGTCATCGCAAGGAGCTAGTGGCACAGTCAGACAGCATGTATCGGCACCCGGAGTCGGCCAGACAGCACGCCAATCAACGCAAGCTGTTGCCACCACAAGAATGCCATCATTGCAAAGCTCAGCAGTGTGGCATTTTTTTTGTGTGTCTGCCTCTGATAGCAGCGATGCCATTTGCAACCTGTGCCAAAAGAAACTGAGTCGTGGGAAGTCCAACACCCACCTAGGTACAAGTGCTTTGCGAAGGCACATGATCTCACATCACAAACGCCTATGGGATCAACACATGAGTAAAAGCAGCACACAAACTTGAAGCCACCATCCTCCTCATGGTCCAGCATCTTTTTTTTTTTTTTTTTGAAAATATTTTTTTTTTTTTATTAAAGAGTTAAGTCAAACAAACAAAACACGTAGCAGTTCAATGTATCAAGTACATGGCAGTACAACAAGTGCATGGCAATCATCAACGTCATTTACACAGTATAAGAAATGATTAATCTTCAATCTTTGGACCAAAAGTCCCAATACTTAGTGAATTTATGTAGCTGCAAATTATTAATGGCTATAGATCTTTCAAACTGATAGTTAGTACGTAACAGTGAGATCACTTCAGTCAAGTTAGGCACGTCTGTGGACTTCCACCTCCTCAAAATTAGTGTTCTCGTGGCTAGTAGGACATGCGATGTCCATGGTCTGTACACTAGAGGGAGAGTATCCAAACCTAGGTGCAGGATAGCCAGAGCTGGATTGGGTGTTATTATACAACCTGTGTATTTCGCTATATAGCTGAACACTTGGTTCCACAGGCTAGTAAGAGACGGGCAGGACCACATCACATGAAAAATTGTACCTACACAGGAGCATTCTCTCCAGCAGAGTTGGGAGTATTTGTTAGAGAAACCCGCTAACCTGTATGGTGTGTAGTACCATCTATGGGTGATTTTAAGTGTCATCTCCCAGTGATTAGAGCAATGAGTATGTCTATTTGCTTCTGACAATGTACGTTTCCATCGGGATACCGAGAAACACTCCCTGAGATCTCTATCCCACTTGAACATGGTCATTGTTTTGAAGAAGTCACCAGTATGTAGAATGGCATGGTAAAAGTTAAACAGTTTTGGTGTATTTTTGGGGGCTGCCGTAAGCAGCTCCCACACTTTCCCCTCCACGTTAATGTGCTGGACTGGGTGTTGTCTCATGAAGTGGTGTATACGGTAAATTTGGAAAAAACTGGAGCGCGGTATTTGGTATTGCGTCTGAATCTGGTCAGGGGGCATGAGGGAGGATTGTCTGTATAGGTGCTGAATAGTCGCGATATTCCCCTGGGTAGTGACACTCACAGGGAGGTCAGGCAGATATATGTGTAGGATTGAGGATGGAATATTTTCGGTAGGAAGAAGGGCACAGTCCTTGTCAGGCCCGATGACCTTGCGCCAGGCCTTTATGGAGGCCTGCATGGGGGGGGGAGAAGGAGGAGAGGTTCCAAGGGAGCCACGCATCCCCCAGAAGTAAGTCCCTAAGGTTCTCGGTGGGGGCTATGTTGGTTTCCAAGTCTACCCAAAGGGGGGCATCTACTGTGTGGAACCAGTTGCGGGTTTGTGCTAGTACAGTGGCCCAATAGTATCCTTGAATATTGGGAACCGCAGCTCCTCCATGGCATCTTTTGGCGGTCAGGACAGAGGCAGAACAACGGGCCCTCTTCCCCTCCCATATGTATTTTTGCATATGAGAAGTGAATTTAGCTAAGCATGTTGCTGGATAGTGAATGGGAAGGGCCCTAAACAGGTATAAAAGTTGAGGGAGCAAAAACATCTTATATGCGGCTACTCTTCCATGCCATGATAAGTACAGAGGTTGCATATGTGTGGTTTCCGTGTCTAATTTGTGGAGAAGCCTAGTCACGTTAACTGTGAGGAGTTTTGTGGGATCGGCTGGGAGGTCAATACCTAGATAGTGGATTTTGTCGGTGGACCAAGGGATGGGGACCTGCGATGCGAGTAGAGTTTGCGTCTGACGCGCAACTCCAAGGTTCAGGACCGTGGACTTGGACGCATTGAGTTTATAGTATGAGATACTGTGGAATTGTTGTAAAATCGTGTACGCAGCTGGGAGGGATTTAGATGGTTCTGTTAGCATGAGGATGATGTCATCCGCGAATAATGTGATTTTGTGGTGGTATGAGGGGTAAGAAAAGCCAATGATTTGAGGATGTGAACGGATAGTTTCGGCGAGGGGTTCTATTAGTAAGTTAAAAATCGTGGGGGAGAGGGGGCACCCTTGCCTCGTGCCGTTAGTGATGGGAAAATTTTTGGACACTATCCCTGACGTGTACACATGGGCTGAGGGAGAGGAGTATAGGGCTAGTATAGCGGAGAGGATAGGGCCAGAAAAACCAAATTTTTGTAATGTGTGTTCCATGTAGCCCCAGTGTACCCTATCAAATGCCTTTTCGGCATCCAACGTTAGGAGGACAGCAGGTATCTTGCGTCGTTGTGCTAGGTGGAGAATATTTACCATTCGTCTTGTGGCGTCGGATGTCTGGCGACCAGGCGTAAAGCCCATTTGGTCCTTGGCTATCAATGAGGGGAGAAACTTTTGAATACGTTTGGATAGGATTCTCGCGTAAATTTTAGCGTCCGAATTTAGTAAAGAGATGGGTCGAAAATTCGCTGGGGTGGTTGGGTCCTTGCCGGGCTTCGGGAGGGTGACTACGTGTGCACTCAGAATGTCAGGGGGAAGACTAGCATCAGTCATAGCTTTGTTAAAGACCTCTGTCAGCGTGGGACCTATATGGGGAAGGAATAGCTGGTAATATTCGTTGGGGAGACCGTCAGGCCCTGGTGACTTGCCTTTCGGTAGGGCTTTAATGCTAGATTGGACTTCCTCAAGTGTGATGGGTGCATTTAGAGAGGCCAGTTGGGATGAGGAGAGTGTCGGCAGATTAATGGCGCTTAAAAATTTCTCTATGTCTGCTACTGAGGGTTGGTGTTCTGAGGGGTCATCTTTTAGGTTGTACAGGGAACCATAGAAAGATGCGAAGGCATCTGCAATAGCCTGCGGATGCGTAATTTTGGCCTTAGTGACGGGGTCTATCAAGAACGGGATTCTAGACTTGGCTTGCTTTTGTTTAACTCTATTCGCCAGAAATTTGCCAGCCCTGTTAGCCTGTGAGTAGGACTTTTGCTTTAGGTAATTGAGGTGTTTATCCGAGGCTTCCAGTAGGAGGATTCGGAGTTCTAGCCTAAGTCGAGTTAGGCGGTCTGATATAGTGACTGTGGGGCCCTTTTTATTACTTTCCTCCAAAACATGAATCTCAGTCAACAAGGAAGACGTTTTCTGGTTCCTCAGTCTCTTCCTCCTGGCCTGCTGCTGAATGCACACCCCTCTCACGAAGGCCTTGTGTGCACCCCACAGCACCCAGGGGTCCGAGACCGACTGTTTGTTGAGCAGGAAAAACTCCTTTAAGCTGCCCGAGACCCGGGTAGAGCAGCCCGAGTCCTGCAGCATTCCAGTATCGCATCTCCAAATACGAGATGACGCTACCCGAGCGTTCTCCTCGACGATCAGTTCAACCGCTGCATGATCTGACCAAGTAATGTCCTGGATCGTCGAGGAGGACACTTTCGATAGGAGATCTCCATCAACCACAAATAAGTCTATTCGAGAGTAAGACCTGTGCCTGGGTGAGAAGTAGGAGTAATCCCTCTCGGTGGCATGTTGACACCGCCATACATCATACAACTTTTCTGAATGTAACAGCCCCCCCATCGATTGTTGCCGGCCCCGGGGGGACGAAGAGGTGTCCATCCCAGGGTCTGCAACCACATTGAAATCGCCACACAGGAGCAAGCGACCCTGTCTGACCGCATGTCAGCCTGCATAGTATTGCGCAGGGCATACATCATGTCTCTCATAGTGCCTTCAGAGATAGGGTTGCTACCGGTGGGGAAGGAGGCAAAGGGGTCAGGGCCATGAGAGGGAGAAGCATGTGTGTGCTGTCCAGGGAGGCTGGTGTCCATACCTGGGAACATGGATGGTCTCTGCGGTGAGTCTCTCCTCTGCCTGTTCTTGGCTGGGCTCCTGGACGAGGGAGAAGGAGGAGAAGGTGACTCAGATGACTGGCCACTGTCCGGGTTGGCGATCTGCCTGTGGAGCGGTGGGTGAGTAGAGAGCGGCTGCAGTTTATGGAGCGCAGCGGCTCCCTGTCCTCCTCGTGTTCCTGAGGCGCCGCCATTTTGGTGTAGCCCGGAGCTCTGTGAGATGAGGAAACCGGACAGTTTGTTGGACTGCTCCGGTCCCTTCTTTCAGCGGGCCATGTCGGCGGGTGTTTGCGGAGGCTGCTGGTGCGGCTGGCGGTCGTCTGCTGGGTCTGAGCTCTCGGTGGCTGCGTTTGTCCCGGGCGGCTCGGCGGAGCAGGATTAGCAAGCAGCCATCTTCCGCGCCGCGGCCACGCCCCTTATGGTCCAGCATCTTCAGCCACGTCAACCACTGCTGTCCTCCTTGCCCCCTATCAACAACCCGCCAGTGCCGCCACTCCGCCTCTCACCTTCAGCAGTTTCTGCTCATCTGCCCACAGTCAGGTGTCTGTCAAGGAAATGTTTGAGCGTAAGAAGCCAATCTCACAGAGTCACCCCCTTGCCCGGCGTCTGACAGCTGGCTTATCGGAACTCTTAGCCTGCCAGATTTTACCATACAAGCTGGTGGAGTCTGAGGCCTTAAAAAAAATTGTCGCTATTGGGACACCGCAGTGGAAGGTACCCGGCCAAAATTTTTTTTTCACAAAAGGCAATCCCCAACCTGTACTCTATTGTGGAAAAGGAAGTCATGTCATGTCTGGCACACAGTGTTGGGGCAAGGGTCCATCTGACCACTGATAGCTGGTCTGCAAAGCACGGTCAGGGCATGTATATCACTTACACTGCGCATTGGGTAAACCTGCTGGCGGCTGCCAAGCATGGAATGCATGGCTCTGCAGAGTTGGTGACACCGCCACGACTTGCACCTCCTCTACTCCTCCTACTCCATCCTCTTTGCTAACCTCCTCGGCTGAGTCCTCCTCTGCTGTTGCGTCTTGCTCCACACCAACTGTACCCCCCCCCCCCAGCTCCCCAGGGGCTATTCCACATGCCGGATATGACGGTGTCACGCTGTCTTGGGATTGACTTGCCTGAAAGCAGAGAGTCACACCGGACCAGCACTACTGTCCGCCCTGAACGCACAGGTGGATCAGTGGCTGACCCTGCACCAACTTGAGATCGGCAAAGTGGTGTGTGACAACGGAAGCAATTTGTTGGTGGCATTGAATTTGTGCAAGTTGACACATGTGCCGTGCATGGCACATGTGTTGAATCTGATTGTACCCAGGCTTACAGGACGTCCTCAAGCAGGCCAGGAAGGTGTGTGGCCATTTCAGGCGTTCCTACATGGCCATGGCGCACTTTTCAGATATTCAGCGGCGAAACAACATGCCAGTGAGGCGCTTGATTTGCGACAACCCGACAAGTTGGAATTCAACACTGCTAATGTTCGACCGCCTGTTCCAACAAGAAAAAGCGGTCAACGTGTATTTGTATGACCATGGGGATAGGACAGCCTCTGCGGAGCTGGGTATTTTTTTGCCACGTTACTGGACGCTCGTGCGCAATGCCTGTAGGCTCATGCGTCATTTTGAGGAGGTGACAAACCTAGTCAGTCGCACCGAAGGCACCATCAGCGACATCATCCCATATGTTTTCTTCCTGGAGCGTGCCCTGCGAAGAGTGCTGGATCAGGCCGTAGATGAGCGTGAAGAGGAAGAGTTGTGGTCACCATCACCACCAGAAACAGCCTTATCATCACTTGCTGGACCTGCGGCAACGCTGGAAGAGGAGTCTGAGGAGTCAGAGGAGGAATGTGGCTTTGAGGAGGAGGAACACCAACCACAGCAGGCATCCCAGGGTGCTCGTTGTCACCTATCTGGTACCCGTGGTGTTGTACGTGGCTGGGGGGAATAACACACCTTCAATGACATCAGTGAGGACGAGGAATTGGACATGAGTAGCTCGGCATCCAACCTTGTGCAAATGGGGTCTTTCATGCTGTCATGCCTGTTGAGTGACCCTCGTATAAAAAGGCTGAAGGAGAACAACCTGTACTGGGTGGCAACGCTTCTAGACCCCCGGTATAAGCAGAAAGTGTCTGATATGTTATCAAATTACCGGCAGTCGCAAAGGATGCAGCAGCTATAAAATAATTTAAAAAGTATGCTTTACACAGCGTATAAGGGTGATGTCACAGCACAACGGGAATCTAACAGGGGAAGAGGTGAAAGTAATCCTCCTCCTACCACAACCACGCCGGCAAGGACAGGACGCTTTACAAACGTGTTGTTGATGAAGGACATGCAGAGCTTTTTAAGTCCTACGCATCGCCACACCCCTAGACTATTGGGTGTGCAGGATTGACCTGTGGCCTGAGCTATCCCAATTTGCGATAGAACTTCTGGCCTGCCCCGCTTCAAGTGTCCTGTCAGAAAGGACCTTCAGCGCAGCAGGGGGTATTGTCACTGAGAAGAGAAGTTGTCTAGGTCAAAAAAGTCTATATTACCTCACCTTTCTTAAGATGAATGAGGCGTGGATCCCGAAGGGACTGACAGTGGGGGATGCATTTGACTTAAAAAGGCCTGATGAGATGCCTTGAGCTAAAAATGGTCCACACGCTGCTGTATTTAATCTCTGCAGGCCGGATGACTTACGTGACTTCTCCGCCACCAACTACGGTTCAAGCCGTAATGTTTTAGTGAACTTTCTGCCTGGAAAACCTCAATTTTTCCGGCCGCTGCTACAGCAGCGGCTGCAACAATACCTACTTTTTCAGGCATGTGTACAATAGATGCCTAATTTTTCTGGCCTCTGGTGCTAAACCGTGGCTGCAAAAAACAAAACACAAAAAAAAGTCACATGCATGTATCAATTCCCCTTCGTGATCGTTACCTTGCTGTGGTGAAGGGGCTTGCGTATCACAATGAAGCGATCACCTCTAGGAGTGTGTTGGCAATGTTGGCACACCCCAGATGATAAGGTCGTTGCTTCATTATGAACAGACCAAAAGCGATCCGCTGGATAATTTTTCATAGAAAAAACATTAATTTTCTTTATGATCATCTTGGGTGATCATTAAAGCCTACTAGGCCAACAATGGGCCCACACTGCAGAATCATTGTTTTCTGGGTCACTTAATTGTCACTGAACTACCTCAGCACGACCATAGGCTTTGAAAAACCGCCATCGCCTGCAATCTCCCAAACGTGCGCATGAGCACAGTCATCACTACAGCAAGATTGAAGCATAGAGGAATAAAATTTATGTCATGAGTGTGTCAACTATTGACAACTCTTTGGGCTTGTCTAAAATCTATTTGATACACGTCCCCTGATAGGGGACGTAACAGGGATTAAACTGATCAGAATAGTACCACTTAACCCTCCTCTTATGTTAGCTTTCTGTTACTATCCATGATGTTAACGGGTCGGTTTTGACCCGTGTTTTAAATCAGCCATAAAATACCCTCTGAACAATTATTTATCATCCAATTTGTTTCTTACCTCTTGGTTACCTTGTTAGGCTTCTTTATCCTTGAAAAGATTGGTTTTAATATTTTTGGTGTGACCCTTTAGACCTTTCTTTTGATAGCATACCATCTATCGTTTTCAAATTAAAAAAATGGTAAAATAAAGTCAGCAACTCTGAAAAGTATTGGTCCTATGTTTCTTTTCTTTATTTAGAGAAGCAGACAAGCAGGCAAAGAGATAGGCCCCTCCCTAACTACAGCTCACAGGGTTGAGAGGTGATTGGCTGTCAGTGTTACTAAGCAGAGAGAGTGTTTATGATTTCAGTTTTGGCACTTATTAGTGTCCTATAATCCTATATTATAACTGGGTCAGAATTGACCCTAACACCATAAACGTCTTAATTTACACCACAGTATTTTATAATTTAGTGAAAAGGATTTTTTTTTCTATTACATTGTTTAAATAGAGGTTCCTGACAAAGTAAAAAAATCTTGATGCAATAAACAAATTGATGTGATACTTATAGACATTCAAAACCTGAAAACGGGTCGGTTCTGACCCTAACACAAGAGGAGGGTTAACACACCACTCATATAGGATGGCACAGTACATTGCACGGCGCACGCGCAGTGCCCAAAATTGGAAGTAAGAGGACAGACCAACCATCTTTTTCCATCTCCCGGTTCCTAAAATCTATTCCGTACACCGGCCCCTGATAGGGGACGTAACGTAACAGGGATTAAACTGATAAGAACAGATTTTTTTAATTTTAAAAAAAAAAGAGGACAGCCTCTGCGGAGCTGGGTATTTTTTGGCCATGTTACTAAATGCTCATGCACAATGGCTGTAGGCTCATGCGTCCTTTTGCGGATGTGACAAACCTGGTCAGTCAAACCCAAGGCAACATCATCAAACTCATCCCATATGTGTTTTTTTCTGGAGCGTGCCCTGCGAAGAGTACTGGATCAGGCCATAGATGAGCATGAAGAGGAAGAGTTGTGGTCCCCATCACCACCAGAAGCAGCCTTGTCGTTGTCGATTGATGGACCGCAGAGAGAGGAGTTTGAAGAAGAGAAGTCAGAGGAGGAGGTGGAAGACCAACCACAGCAGGCGTCCCAGGGGGCTTGTTCTCACCTTTCGGGGACCCTTGGTGTTGTACGTGGCTGGGTGGAGGAAGAGACCTTCAATGACGTCAGTGAGGACAAGGAATGGGACATGGCTAGCTTGGTATCCAACCTTGTGCAAATGGGGAGTTTGCGGTTGTGCAAATGGACTGACTGACTGACTGTTAAACTGGGAGTTTGGTCTGTTAGAGTTTGGTCTGTCACTGTGATGCGGGTGTAACCCTTACACTACCTGATTGATACAACATCATACCTGATCGTATACACACACTGGATGTTTTAAAGCACGTTATTCCAAACAATTTAGGAATTTTAGGTGATTTATGCCCTTTACAGATTAAAACCCGACTCTGCGTCAACTACATAATTTTCCATGGGAGTTTTGCCATGGATCCCCCTCCGGCATGCCACAGTCCAGGTGTTAGTCCCCTTGAAACAACTTTTCCATCATTATTGTGGCCAAAAAGAGTCCCTGTGGGTTTTAAAATTTGCCTGCCTATTGAAGTCTATGGTGGTTCGCGAACATTCGCGGAGGTTCGCATTTGCCGTTCGCGAATGGCAAATTTTAGGTTTGCGACATCACTACACACAGTGCTGTTCTAATCTGCTATTTAAAAATTACAAATTTAAAGGGGAATTTTTTTTTTTTTACATTTTTTCCTTCATAGCCTGCTGACCGTGAGATAAAACATAAGACACTGCTGTGTTCACATCTGCTATTCAAAAATCAACAATTTAAGTGAAAAATAAAAAATATTTAGTTCATACGTTCCTGTGAGATACACCCGTTGTATACTGTTGTTCTATTCCGCTATTTAATAAACACCCTTTTGGGGGTAAAAAAAAAAAAAAAAAATTGCGGCATAGTCTGTATCGGTACGTGTGAGATACACCTTTTAAATTTGTTTGGCGCATCTCCTTCCACCGCCGAGGATTGCAGGGCGCTTCAGTTTGCCTCCTGTTCCGAACTCCTCCTACTCCTACTCCTCTTCCTCATCCTCCCGTCTAGGGTACAAAAAATTGTAATCGGGGCCTAGTCTGTGTTTGTACGTGTGAGATACACCATTTTATATACTTTTTTTTTTAATATACTCACACGGGTTTAACTGACAGCAAAGAACTTAGTATTTGATGGCTAGAGGTACAGTAGGCGTTCACAGTATACAGAAGTAAGTGTCGGCCTGTATAGGCTCCAAAAATTAGCTCACATGGGTTGAACTGTCAGCAAAGAACTTAGTATTTGATGGCTAGAGGTACAGTAGGCATTCACAGTATACAGAAGTAAGTGTTGGCCTGTATAGGCTCCAAAAATTAGTTCACATGGGTTTAACTGAAAGACCATTGCTAGACCATGTGTCTGTGGTCAGATGTATCTTGGCACTAACACTGTGTGCCAGAGATATATTCACTTGCCGCTGAACATGGCCATACAGGTCTGGAATGCCCTTTTGCAAGAAATATTTCCTGCCTGGGACCTTCCATTGTGTTGTTCCAATGGTCACAAATTTACGAAAGGCCTCCGAGTCCCACAGTTTATATGGCAGTAGTTGGCGGGCTATCAGTTCCGACAAGCCAGCAGTCAAACGTTGGGCAAGAGGGTTATCCGGCATTATTATTTCTTTCCGCTCCAACATTTGGACCACAGAAGCCTGCCTTTTTCCAGAACAACGTGACGACGGCATCATGGAAGGTGGAGTGGAGGGCAAATGTGAGGAGAGAGGAGAAGGAGAAGGGGCTGGACGATGAGAGCCTGGAGTGTTGCTTTGTGGGTTCTGATGGTGTTGCTCCCACTGGGTTCGGTGATGGGAGTTCAGGTGCCTTCTTAAGGCGGTGGTCCCTAGGTGAGTGTTGGGCTTACCGCGACTTATGCATGGACTGCAAAGGCTGCAGATGGCAACATTGTTGTCAGCAACGGACACATTAAAAAAAGCCCACACTGCGGAGCCATGTTCCGGCATCCTGGAAATGCCAGATGTGACTGTACATGGTTGATGGCTCGCTCCTGATACATTTGCAGTCTGCTTCCTACCTCTTGTGCAATGCAACTTCTGCCTGCCTCTCCTCCCTATCTGCCGGCCCGTCTCTCCCTCTGAACTCCCTTCCTCTTTCTCTCTTGTGGACTCCCACGTGATGTCCATAGGCTCGTCATCATCCACGTCACTTTCCCCACTACTAACATTCAAGATTTCTGAGTAGGCAGCAACAGCGGGGACCAACCTCCTTGGGATGATCTGGGTACTGTCGTCAGACTGCTGAGTGGCGGCTTTTGCTACCTCCTCTTCCTGATCCAATGCCAACAATGGCTGTGCATCACAAACATTTTGTGATGGATTGGAAAATAATTCCAGTGACTCAAGTGGAGGGTATGTGTTGGTGGTGTCTTTGGGGGTGCACACAGCAGAGCGTGAAGAGGGTGCAGATAGAGAGGATGAGGAGGGTGCAGAAGAGGAAGGCTGAGTGACCCACTCAACCAAGTCTGGTGCGTCCTTTGCCGTAATTGTACGCACCTTTTGAAACTTCACAGTTAGGCTCCGGCCTATTGCTCCTGCCCTACCACTACCACCCCTGCGTACGTCTCTGTCTCTTCCTCTGCCTGTCATGTTTTTTAATTACCCTGTGACAAAAGTCTCTAGAGAATTGCATTATATCTGGAAAAAGGTAGATAAAACCCCACTTCAATATGTGGTATTGGGGGTATTGGGGTATCTATCACACCAGTTCTACAAATAATTGGCCAGTAACTGTTGTCACTGTGTGTAGCACAGTCAACACAGCAAGAGAGGCCAATTTTTTTCAGGACTAAAATACACTCTTAGAAAAGTATACTGTTAAATAACACCCCACTTCAATATGTGGTATTGTGGGGCCACTGGTCTATCACACCAGTTGTTGAAAAAAATTGGCCAGGGAGTTTATTGCTGTGTGTATCAGACTTAACTCAGCAAAAGAGGCAATATTGTTTGCAGGACACAAATACACTTGTAAAAGTATACTCAGATAACACCCCACTTCAATAGGTGGTATTGGGGGGCCACTGGTCTATCACACCAGCTCTAAAAATAATTGGCCAGAGAGTTTGTCACTGTGTGTAGTATTGCTGCAGCAATGCTCAGTCAGCACACCTGTCACAATGCTGCACAGTGCACAATAATACTACTAATCCACTATAATATCTTTCTACAAAGTATATTATACTGTGGATTAACCCCCTCCCCACCCCCCTTTTTAGTGCACTGCACAGCAATACCAAAAAAAATTGCAGCCCTTTAAATGACTTTTTTGGACATTAACAGAGCAATTTGTGTCACTGCTGACGATCTCTAACTGCCCCTACAGCACAGACTGGATACCTGCCCCAATACTAAAGAGACTGTAATAGACCCTATACCGACATTGCAGCACTTTAAATGACTTTTGTGGACATTAACAGAGCGATTTGTGTCACTGCAGATGACGATCTCTATCTGCCCCTACAGCACAGACTGGATAACCTGTCCCTATACTGAAGAAAGACTGGACCTTTTACCGATATACCAGCCCTGAAAAGGACTATTGTGGACATTAACATAGCAATTTGTGTGACTGCAGCCGATCTCTAACTGCCCCTAAAGCAACCACTGGATACATGTCCCTAACCTGAAAAGAGACTGTAGAAGGCCTATACGGAAATACCAGCCCTGAAAAGGACTTTTGTGGATCTTCACAGCGCTATGTGTCTAGAAAACTCTCCCTGATGAGCACAGCAGACCTCTCCCTACACTGGCAAAAAGAGGAACGTGAAATGGCTGCCAGGTAAGGGCTATTTATAGGGTAGGGGGACTGTCCATGTGCTGAAATGTTTCAATTGGCTGTCCTGTTCCACCTGACGGCTGTGTCATGGGTCAAAGTTTTCCCCAATGTAAACTAATATGGCCGCCGCAAACTACGCCATGTGTTCGCAAATTTGGCGGGTAGCGAACAAGCAAAATTTGCCGCGAACCGACCGCCGGGCGAACCACTAGGCCATCTCTATTAAGTGGTTAATGCTAGCAGCAATATATTGTTTGAACCAATAATGTGTTAGTTTATAGACATTATTTGAGCAGCAAACACCACTTGTTAAAGATTTCATTGTTTGGTGGGTGAACCTGCTCTAAAGGTGCAAACTTGATCTTTGGACACATTTGTGTGTGTGTGTGTGTGTGTGTGCGTGTGTGTGTGTGTGGGGGGGGGGGGGATTTTTGTATAATTTTCAAGTCATTAATCTCTTTTCTTGTGCTTTTCAGGGGATTTATTGCTCTAGTTGACTAAATTCAAATGTTAATATTTACTCTGTAGCACTTAAAACCCTAACAAAAAAAAAAAAAAAAAAAAAAAATAATAATACTTTTAAAAAAGAGCACTTTTTATTTGTCCAGCCTTGTTCCCAGAGACTTTAATGACGTTTGTTGTCCAGCTCAGAGGTTATGCGATGTTCGGAAGTTATGGAGCAAAGGGGGGTGCAGGATTGTAGATTGTATGTAACTTCACCAATAAATGAGCTAAACATTTCCGTGAAACAATTTTCTACTTCTAACTTATATAAAGGACTGTTATCCGAGGGGATATTATTGTAATCAGATTTGTATGTAGCAGATACTTTGTACATATTTTTGTCATTTACCTATCAGACAGCTCATAGATTTAGCTATGTACATTGATCTGTTGTTGATTCTTTAAATAGATACAAATAGACAAAGATTTGACTGGGCTGACAGAGTAGATACAATGTTTTGTTTTTCTTGCTTCTATTTCCCATTGTGTTGCGAGTTAAGAGCTCCACGATCTTCCCAAATACAAAGTAACAATTTTATGGCGGGAGATTGTTGAGAATCTGTTATTGTAACAATGTTTGAGTGAGGCATAAAAGTTTAGTAAGCTCTGCCACCTTGTGGTCATTCCAGGTACAACACTTCGGTGTGTGCACTACAAGGAGATGAATAGGAAATGGCCAGAAAGTGGAGATGATCTCTGCAAAAAAATATAGCATATATAGAAATTATTCTGACTATATATATATATATATATATATATATATATATATATATATATATATTAATCGTAGCATCACAAACGTGTCACCCACGTCTCTGTACAAAGAGCCGGACATACGCAGTTTGTATTCCTATTCTTCAATAAGGATATATTTTATCAATGTGATAAATTGTATTATTACTGTCAGGTAAAGGGCACTCTAAAGGAAAACACTTTGTCTTCTTATCGCACTCAGACTTGTAATACAGGTGAATAGTAATGAGGGGGAAATGTGATCACAGGACATCATTCTCTCATCTCTTTTCATTCCAATCTTTTCTATGCTGATCGTCTACTCACCGCTAAACTCCTCCAACCAAAACCATGCACACCTACATAGAGCTCCAATGTCAGAACACATTGTATTCCACATTTCCCCTCTTTGCTACTAATAGACCACGCCTATGATGGCTCCGAGTTGCTATATTTAAATCTCCCGCCATAATTTAACTGGCCGTTAGGAAGATTCAGCCGCATTATACCGCTAAAGCCGACATTGTAGAAGTTCTATTCATAGATCTGTTCATCTTCCTCCAAATGACGTCACTTGTGTCGGTTTTCAGCTTCAAATATTTCCACCAAAGCGGTAAAATCCTCGAATATTACTGCCACAAGCCCGCCAAGTAAACCCAATCATTTTTATTTATTTTTTTTTTTTTTCTGTTACCAAACCCAACGGATCTTCTCAGAGTCACCCACTTATATCTAAGAAGGAGCCGGACATACATGTTTGGGAGATCTGATTGTATATTTAGACACCGAAGATTGTGATCCGGCTGGGGGACAATGTGCTATAATGACACCTGTCCGTCCTAACAGCAATTTAGTTTTTATATGATTTTAAAGTTTAATATAACACGTTGAATTGATGTGAGTTTAGATAAGCAGGTGATCTCCTTACAGGGATTGGTTTCCATTGCCCTCCATCCTTTAGATTAGACGCATTGCTATGTATGGATATGGGACCCAAATCCAGTGATAAGGTGCTGAGAACCGTTTGATGGATCAGTAGATGACTCCGGGGTGAAATAATCTGAGCTCAGCACTAACTGTCATGATTACTACAGATTTCTACCAGTCCTTTCAGTTTTTGTTTATTTTAGGATGTAAGGGGGGAATCCGTAACGCCTACATGTCATGTCTGAAAGATGAAACATTAATTATCGGCCAGTTCCCCGATCATATACAGATCTGATAATGAAACATGGAATCCTTATTTCCCATCATAGAAAGGTAGAGATCTATGAGAGAAGTAATCTCACTATCATGTTCTGTATGTAGCAGTGTGTGTGTGTGTGGGGGGGGGGGGGGGGGATTCTGCGTTCTGAGAACTTATGGAAATGTTTTACATTATTTAATCTTTCATTTCTATTTCTGTTTATTCCGTACTAATCGGTGAATCTGCCTGAAAATAACGTGGTAAAGATATTTCTCGGATAAATATCTCATCTGATGATCTCAGTGTGGGATTTGGTGTTATATTGGGACTGATTGTCTGTAACGTTTTCACAATTCAGGCGGGAAATTTGAAAATAGCTATTTCAGATCTGAGCCAATCAGAATTGTGAGCGGTTTCACTATCAGCCTTCATTGGTCAGCGATGTCTTTATGAGGAATCCAAAGAATTTTATTCGCAGATTTATCTCCGTTTTCAGCCCAGAAAAGATTTGTTCCGTAGACTTTTCATAGATCTCTATTATAGCAAACATCCAATAACAGTGCAAAATCAAACCTTAAAACAGAATAATATTTCTACATATTTCATGGAAGTGAAGGGACCGTCCCGGAAAGAGTGATATTTTCTATGAATAATATTCAGTGTCGGATTAGCCGATCTGAGATGACTGAGCAGATACAATGTTTCACTTTTCTTGCTTCTATCCCCCATTGTGTTGTGGAATAAAAGCTCCACGATCTCCCCAAATTATATTTAGATAAAGGAACAATGTAAGGCGGGAGATTGCGGAGAATCTTTCATTGTAACAATGTAGCAGAAGTGATTAGAGCAGTTGGGTGTGTGCAGTACAAGGCGAGGAATAGGAAATGTATAGAGCCAGAGAGGGGAGACGATCTCTGCAATAAAGAAGGATGGGATTAGAAGGAAGGTTTTATTCATTCCCCTTCCAGTCTGACCGACCTACTTCTCATCTCAAGATTATTAATGATGTTATTTTGAGTTTATTTTCTGTTATCCGAACAGCTAAAACTTGTAAAGGTAATACATTGTACGATACATGAAGATTGTATGACAGCTCGGTTGTGTAGTATGTGGGTGGCTCTTAGAAGAGCCTTTGTGTGTTGTTGGGGTGATGGGTGGGGGAGGGGTATTACTTGGCGCTGGTGTACTTGGTGACGGCCTTGGTGCCCTCGGAGACGGCGTGCTTGGCCAGCTCTCCGGGCAGGAGGAGGCGGACGGCGGTCTGTATCTCCCGGGAGGTGATGGTGGAGCGCTTGTTGTAATGAGCCAGGCGGGAAGCTTCGCCGGCGATGCGCTCGAAGATGTCATTGACGAAGGAGTTCATGATGCTCATGGCCTTGGAGGAGATGCCGGTGTCGGGGTGGACCTGCTTGAGCACCTTGTAGACGTAGATGGCATAACTCTCCTTCCTGCTCTTCCTCCGCTTCTTGCCGTCCTTCTTCTGGCTCTTGGTCACGGCTTTCTTGGAGCCCTTCTTGGGCGCCGGGGCGGACTTGGCTGGTTCAGGCATGATAAGGGATAAGAAGAATGTTTCCTCCGCTCTGAGAAGAGAAAAGTGTGCTGGCGCCGCCCTCATGTGCTGCTTATATAGGCGGTCCTATGCAAATGAGCCTCTATCCTCCTCACTCTTCTATTGGAGGACTCAGTCATGTGATGAGGAGTGACGTCATGATTTCTTTCCTCATTTACTGATTGGTTTAGATACAAACCTAGAGAGCATTGGCTGACTTCAAACGTGGCCAATCATAGGGCGAGACGTCATATCATTCAGAGTATAACAGGAAAGGGAGCGGCTCCAGCCATTCACATCTCTTTGAGAGCTCCAATATCACAGAATCATGTCTGGTCGCGGCAAACAAGGAGGAAAGGTTCGGGCTAAGGCCAAGACCCGATCATCCCGGGCTGGTCTGCAGTTCCCAGTCGGTCGTGTTCACCGCCTGCTCAGGAAGGGTAACTATGCCGAGCGGGTCGGGGCCGGAGCTCCCGTCTATCTGGCCGCCGTCCTCGAGTATCTCACCGCTGAGATCCTCGAGCTGGCCGGTAACGCCGCCCGCGACAACAAGAAGACCCGCATCATCCCCCGACACCTCCAGCTGGCTGTCCGCAACGACGAGGAGCTCAACAAGCTGCTCGGGGGCGTCACCATCGCCCAGGGAGGAGTCCTGCCCAACATCCAGGCCGTGCTGCTGCCCAAGAAGACCGAGAGCCACAAGGCCGCCAAGACCAAGTAATCCCCACCGGTTCACCCACATCACCCAACACAACAACGGCTCTTTTCAGAGCCACCCACATCTACATACAAAGAGCTGCATACATCTGCATTGTTATTCGGAGATCTGATTGTAACAATGAAAGATTGCATTTATTTTCCACGTAGGAAATAAAATACTTACTATGACTAGAAGGTGTGATTCCCCATGGGGGGGAACAATGTCTTAGGATGACACGTGGCAGTAATAAGAAATGATGATAGATGTTTATATTGGAACGCTTTCAGTGTCCCTTTATAGAGCAATGTCCTCTCATTACAGGGACTCCTCTTCATTCTCCTCCATCCTTCTCATCACAAATCATTCTAAAAATAAACAATCCTTCTCTCACCTGAAGAAAAGGAACCCCCCCCCCCCCCTTCACCGCAACACAAATATACATTGTCATGTCATCTCACAGTTCTGATTGCTTCAATCTTCATGTTTCCCGCCACAATTCTCTACACTTCCCATCCTCTCACATCTACCATCACGATAATACAGCAGCTTTCATCAACGGCCCCTTTATTTCACAGTGCAATTCCACAACGATAATCCATACATTGATAAACGTCCGTTTTGTTGTTTTATACTTCAGAGTCCGCCCTGCTGTAGAGATTAGAAAGTCACTGAACACGTGACCTCTACTCTGAGAAAGGAGAGGGATCGCACACTTTCTTTGTACTCCTCATAGGAAAGACATTAGTGGCTGGCTGTGGGATCTCCCACAACTCTGATTGGCCAATATTTCAAATTTCACCCGCCTGAATTGTGTAAATCGTTACACAAAAATCCATTTCTTTTATACCGCCAAATCCGACCCTGAATACTGAGATCAGCAGAGGAGAACTTTGATCGGAAAAACAGATCAACACTTTAATTTCAATCAGAATAGAGAGGGGTGACCGGATTATTACTGACCAAAAAATGTCCTTTATTGCAAGTGCTCGGAATCCACCGCTATACACAGAACACGACAGTCACATGACTTCTACCTGTCTTTATGATGAGGAAATAGAGTAATGATCATCTAGAAATGTCACTGAGCGATATTTATTGTCCCCTTATCACACCCCGAATATTTCTATAAAGAAATGTGAGGTGACTGGGAATAATGCCTAAGAAAGGGGTTTATCGGTGTCTCAACAAGCTAGCTGAATAAGAATAAAGTGATCTAACGATATTGTAAGCGGAGAGAATATAGACACTAGATCGCTTCGATCTGTTGTATTCCAAGTAAAATAAAGTTGTACAATCGGATTAATATGTGTTTAGCTAAAAAGCTTTCATTCCGACGTGCTAAAAGTTGATCTAAGAGAAATTAATGGTTACAGCTCTTTGTATGAGAAGGTGGGTGGCCCTGAGAAGGACCTTTGTTGGGGTGAAGTGGGTAAGCGGTGGATGTTGGGGTTTAGCCTCCGAATCCGTAGAGAGTGCGGCCCTGGCGTTTTAGGGCATAGACGACATCCATGGCGGTGACGGTCTTCCTCTTGGCGTGCTCGGTGTAGGTGACGGCATCGCGGATGACATTCTCCAGGAAAACTTTGAGCACTCCGCGGGTCTCCTCATAGATGAGTCCGGAGATGCGCTTAACACCCCCTCTGCGGGCCAAACGTCGGATGGCGGGTTTGGTGATGCCCTGGATGTTGTCCCGGAGCACCTTCCTGTGGCGCTTAGCGCCTCCTTTCCCCAGACCCTTTCCTCCTTTACCGCGACCAGACATCTCGAAATTCTTCCTGTCTCAGACGAATATGAAGGAAAAGCACCCAGCCTCGCTTTATATGCAGCTTAAGCGGACCTGATGGAGAATAATGGGGAGGGGTTAGAGGAGGGAGTGTCCAGACGTCACAATAAGTCCGCCCCTCTGTGCTCTCAATCATCCAATCCTCAGCAGTTCCTTGATTTAAATTTCCCGCTCGATTATGCTCTTTATTCATCAGAAAGAGCAACTTTTCACTTCTTTTGGGTGACCATTGGATTTCATTTCATCATCATTACTGGTGAGGTCATGTCTCTGACGTCACCCAGGATCCTCCAAATAAATGCCCTCACTACATACACAGACATCGGGATATTCACATTTAGTGAATAAAATATAATAGTATCCTAATATAAAAAAAGAATATATAAAATAATATATTATGAAGTACATAGAAATCGCAAAAATACCATAAAATGCAGCATTTGTAACACCCCCACCCCACCCAAAACGAGACATAATACCTCCCAGCTTTTAGTAGAGTGCAGATCTCCTAGATAAATAACCCCAACCGGAAAAAGAAAGAAGAATACCAGAGATGTGAGCGCACTCACATGTCCATACAACTGCCCTCCCCCTTTTTTTCCATCAATATGGAAACTAAAATTCTTCTAGCCACCCCAACATTTAGACAATTGTCTTATGAAGAATTATCAGTTTTCCAATATTTTCTAGAAATCCATTTCCTTCCCAATAATTATCACAATCGTTTAGCCGACTTTGTATTACATATTTTGACCAGAGAAGACTTCATAGACCATTAACGCTTCCTGCATATAAAGTTCTCCCCTCAATCCATCCTCCTGTTTATAACAGATGTTCCAACACCTTTCACTGGTGACCTTCCTATCCAGATTACTATATAAAGTCCCCACAATGAACGATCGGCTCTGGGTTCCTTCAGGTCATAGATAGATTGGGACATCTAGAACCCTTTGCTGATCTCTCACAAGTCATGTTCCCCCAGAGTCCTGGAACAGATGAGAGGTCACACAATGTATTATGTCTCCAGAATCCCGGATCTCTCATCATCTTCTATTAGAATGGGATAGGACCCGGCACAGCTGCTGCACATAACCAGAGGGGTACACACCAATTCCATCCCTCAGTGCTCATACACCAACCAATCTCACCCCATCATTGCACTGTATCAGTTAATGTGTTATTCTGCAGCAATACTCCCTGGATCAATCATGCCCCATTCTCAGCCATCAGATCTTTTAGCCTACTTGTTTAATTAGAGGTGTACCACCGTATAGACAAATGGATCATTCATTACAGATCGATCTTAGATCCACATAAGATGATAGATAGATAGATAGATAGATAGATAGATAGATAGATAGATAGATAGATAGATAGATAGATAGATAGATAGATAGATTTTCGGTATATTTATCTATCTATGTGTGAAAGGTGCAGTAGCGGCACACCTATTATAATGATTACACAGGGATTTGATTGAAAGGGGAATGGGAATTCAGCAATAGGTGTTAGGGTTTAATACTGATCCACATGGGACATCTAGAAATAATGATCGCACCGAGCGATCCCTCATCTGCCGACTTCTAAAGGTTTTATCTGACACAAAAAAAACATGCAAAATAATCCGATACATTTTGCAGTCTGGATGCCATTTCCTCAGATCTTCAGCTATGAATTGTAATTCTGTTATCAAACTGCACACACTAATCCGTTTTATTCTGTTCCTATGGATTCGGAAAGGAAGCCATGAAATTACATTGTATCTCTTCACAGATCCCCGCACGGAAGTCATTCCTCTTTTTATCAGCAGGTGTCAGTGTTTCTCCTCCATAAAGAATACATTGGAGCAGTTTAGTTCAATTTCATTGAAATGGATCTGATAGAAAACTTCCTGAGCGCTGATCCATCTGGAAACAATGACACCGACTGATCCCAGATCTGCCCGGAGCAGGGAGGGCAATGCTGGGGGGACGATTCATTGTCTGCTCAGCGATCTGTCCCTCCATGTTAGTACAGAATTGTGCTGGATGGAAGAAGCTGTGCAAGTCAACTTTCTACTTGTTATTCACTAAGAACGGAATAATCAGATCAGTGAGATCGGAGGAGGATTTTCTGTCATCTCATTTACTGTATTATGGAGAAAAACTGTCCAATCTCAGATCTTCTAATTCTTACACCGATTAGGAATCTCCGATCTTTTTTATTTTATATCATATTTCTGATGAATATTTTCTCATTTGGCAGGAAGGAAAACTGATAGAAAGGATCCTCAGCCATTCAATACTCCGAAGAGAATTTCATTTACTTTGTAACTAGAAACCAGCAAAATGTTTACAATGTTTCTAAGAGGGGACAGATCTGCTTCTTCAGACATGAAATATTTGTGTTATTGATTCATTGTACATATCTGGCAGTGCCATGATTTCTACCAGTCCTTTCACTTTTTTCTTATTCTAGTTTTAATATGGGGAAATCTGTAACTGCTACATGTCTGATAGAGGTCAGTTCCATGATCCTACACAGATCTGATAATGAAACATGGAATCCTTTATTTCCCATCATATAGAAAGGTAGAGATCTACCGCCAGTCCATTCTCACAGTCTATAATTCCTAAATCTATAAGGAGTCTCTAATCTTTGAATATAAAGATATTTCTGATGAATGTTTTCTCTTTTTGGTAATAGAGAGCGCTTGTATGATGTAGAGGAACTCCCTTCCCCCATCCCACACAAAGAAGACATCTCTACTTACGAAGATAACGTGCAGATTTTGGCGGGCATTTTAAAAATGCCGCTTTTTTTAAGTAAACCAATCATGAAAAGGGCTGTGCTTTAATTGTCCAATCGGAAGGCAGTGAAGTGTATAAATGGCTCTGCAGAGCGGCAATGAGTCACATTCACTGTTCCAGCAGAGAGTTGAGTAAAGATGGCGAGAACCAAGCAGACCGCCCGGAAGTCCACCGGAGGGAAAGCTCCCCGCAAGCAGCTGGCCACCAAAGCCGCCCGCAAGAGCGCCCCGGCCACCGGCGGAGTCAAGAAGCCTCACCGCTACAGGCCCGGCACCGTGGCTCTCCGAGAGATCCGCCGCTACCAGAAATCCACCGAGCTGCTCATCCGCAAACTGCCCTTCCAGCGCCTCGTCCGAGAGATCGCCCAGGACTTCAAGACCGACCTGCGCTTCCAGAGCTCCGCCGTCATGGCTCTGCAAGAGGCTTCCGAGGCTTATCTCGTCGGACTCTTCGAGGACACCAACCTGTGCGCCATCCACGCCAAGAGGGTCACCATCATGCCCAAAGACATCCAGCTGGCACGCCGCATCCGCGGAGAGAGGGCATAGAGGGGGAGCGGAACCACCACCCCTACTACTACTCCCATCATCCCAACACAAAGGCTCTTTTCAGAGCCACCACATCCTCCTATATACAGAGCTCTATATATCTATTACCCCGACTACAGGGCGAATCCAAACAACTTGCATTACACTTTTATTTATATATATAAAATTATTTTCAGATGAATGTATGGATCGGTTCCTCGTGCTGTAATAGAATTCTAGTGATGAGTTTTTGTACAATGATCACACCGAGCCAATTTACCCCGCCGGGGAGATCTCCGCTTTCCTCTCTTTTCTTTTCCCAAATCCAGTCTGGAAATTCTCATCTTATCCGCTGAAGAGAGAAGCTTCGCTGCATTCCTTTCTCCTTTTATCTAGACCCTGTATTACTTTTATATCCGTTCAATGATAATAGTTTTCAACTGATAGAATTGTAGCCGATTTGTCGGAGACATATTTCTAGAAGCAAAATTCGCCTTTAAAAGTACAAAAGTTCGATGGGGGGTTCGGTATTTATTCATTAGTGCAATTATTTCCATCATCAATCCATCACAAAGTAACAACTCATACCTTTTATGAACAATCTATACTTGGAGAATCTCCTCTGCTTTTCTCTAACCCAATACAATAATTCCCGGATAGAGAGGGGGAGGGGAACACAGCTACAGACTGACTTCCCATCCACCATTTCTGTGTCTCATTTTTACACCTAACAATAATTTCATCAGTTTTTCTAGATACTTCTATCGGTTTTCTCTTGGCAAAGATAGAGATGTGGTGATTGATCAGCTGAAGAGAAAATATTGGGGGAATAAACCGGCGTCCACATGGGGGTGTCACTAGGGAAGGGGCAGTCATGTCCTCTACTAGCACTGTGTAATGAGAGGAGATCAGAGCCGGCCGGGGCTGCACACATGGAGAGACTGGAAGGAAGAATATATCCCATATTGTATAGAAAACAAATCATTGCTGGGGAGAATCCGGGGAACTCCCCTGGAACCCCTTTGTTCCCATTATTAGTTTATTTATTCCCAATCTCCCCTCTGGGAGGGAACTGTTACATTAATCAAAGCTGTGAGATTTTGGCGGCCAATTTGAAAATGCTCCGCTGCACCAATCGGTTGCTTGTGCTTCATTTGTCTACCAATGAGAGCTTTTAGAGAAAACTGCCGAATGATCGTTTTCTAGATGTGACACCGGGGATTGCATAACCGATATCGATGCACACACGATGCGTTCGGATCTCCCGCTGTATGAATGTATGATGGAATTGTTCTATAGAGGGGATTGTGTAGGGTTGCGATGTGTGAGGAGGAGGTAGGAGGGTGGCTGTGAGAAGATGAGGTGTAAGTAGTCAGTGTAGAATGTGATGAGGATGTGGAGGTAGGAGGTATAATGAGGCTCCTGGTCGGTATGTAGAGCTCTGTTAGGAGGAGGTGGGTGGCTCTGAGAAGAGCCTTTGGGGGGTGTAGATGAAGGAGTCCTCCGGCTGCTGCTTGGATTTATTTCTTCTTCGGAGCGGCCTTCTTGGGCTTGGCTGCTGCCTTGGGTTTTGCCGCCTTCTTAGCCGGACTCTTGGCGGCTTTTTTGGGCTTGGCTGCAGCTTTGGGCTTCTTGGGGCTCTTTGTCACCTTCTTGGCAGCTGCAGCCTTTGCCGGTTTCTTGGCCGCTTTGCTGGCTGCCTTCTTGGGGGATTTTACTGCCTTCTTGGGGGACTTGGCCGCCGGTTTCTTAGGGGACTTGGCTGGCTTTTTGGCCGCAGCTGCTGGCTTCTTTTTGGGGGCTTTCTTGGCCTTGTCGCCCTCTTGCTGCTTCTTGTTGATCTTGAAGGATCCGGAGGCGCCATGTCCTTTCACCTGGACGAGGCTCCCCTTAGTCACCAGCGCCCTGATGGCGACCTTGAGGCGGTTGTTGTTCTTCTCCACATCGTATCCTGAGGCGGCCAGGAGCTTCTTGAGGGCGGCCAGGGAGACCCCGCTGCGCTCTTTGGAAGCGGCCACGGCTGTGACGATGAGCTCGGACACGCTGGGACCGGACGGCTTCTTGCTGCCTTTCTTGGCTCCTCCGGATGCCGCCTTCTTAGCCGGCTTCTTCTTGGCGGCGGGCTCCGCTGGAGGAGCAGCGGCTGGGGCGCTCTCAGTCTCAGTCATGATTCTAGAAAGTCTATTGGACAGATAAACTTCCCCACTCACCTCTTCTGGGATTATATAGTTAAACTTCCTACACTGCTATTGGTCGGTACACAACAAGCCTCACGCTCTGCTATTGGTTACACATCAGACACGCCCACTCAGTATCATGGAGTAGTTGGAGAATCTTCTCTCTCTTGTTGTGTTTCCCCGGTAGATAGAAAACCGACTTTTATCTGAAATAGAACGCTGCCCGATCTTCATCGGGGACCCGATCTGCTCACTGGACTGTCACTTATCGGGGGTCACTTACAGCTGTCAGGAGCTGCTGAGGAGGCTGAACACAGAGGCTGCAAAAACCTCCATCATCCTGAGTGTGTGTCCCATTCTTCCTTCTATCTTCTTTTCTACACAGAAAACAATCTTCTCACATCTCCCTCTAGAATGATCTTCACATTAGATGAGTGAAGAGTGACCATCAGGAAACATTTCCCTCTAATACAGAACTCTGCTCATCTATAGCTGAGTAGAAGGAGCCTGGAAGAAAAACATCAGCCGGTGACATGAGATCCTTATGTGATGGGAGAGATTGTTATACATACAAATGTCTCAGCTGATTACACAATGTCATGTTTCATATACAATGTATCATTATCTGCTCACCATGATAAACATGTTTTTATACTCTGAGTATGTTTATTGTCCGATATTGCTGCAAATCTATACTGGCGGCTACTCATGTATAATGTTTGTTTTACAGTGGGTACGGAAAGTATTCAGACCCCCTTAAATTTTTCACTCTTTGTTATATTGCAGCCATTTGCTAAAATCATTTAAGTTCATTCTTCTTCCTCATGAATGTACACATAGCACCCCATACTGACAGAAAAACACAGAATTGTTGACATTGTTGCAGATTTATTAAAAAAGAAAAACTGAAATATCACATGGTCCTAAGTATTCAGACCCTTTGCTGTGACACTCATATATTTAACTCAGGTGCTTTCCATTTCTTCTGATCATCCTTGAGATGGTTCTACACCTTCATTTGAGTCCAGCTGTGTTTGATTATACTGATTGGACTTGATTAGGAAAGCCACACACCTGTCTATATAAGACCTTCCAGATCACAATGCATGTCAGAGCAAATGAGAATCAGGAGGTCAAAGGAACTGCCTGAAGAGCTCAGAGACAGAATTGTGGCAAGGCACAGATCTGGCCAAGGTTACAAAAAGATTTCTGCTGCACTTAAGGTTCCTAAGAGCACAGTGGCCTCCATAATCCTCAAATGGAAGACGTTTGGGACGACCAGAACCCTTCCTAGAGCTGGCCGTCCGGCCAAACTGAGCTATCGGGGGAGAAGAGCCTTGGTGAGAGAGGTAAAGAAGAACCCAAAGATCACTGTGGCTGAGCTCCAGAGATGCAGTCAGGAGATGGGAGAAAGTTGTAGAAAGTCAACCATCACTGCAGCCCTCCACCAGTCGGGGCTTTATGGCAGAGTGGCCCGACGGAAGCCTCTCCTCAGTGTAAGACACATGAAAGCCCGCATGGAGTTTGCTAAAAAAACACCTGAAGGACTCCAAGATGGTGAGAAATAAGATTCTCTGGTCTGATGAGACCAAAATAGAACTTTTTGGCCTTAATTCTAAGCGGTATGTGTGGAGAAAACCAGGCACTGCTCATCACCTGTCCAATACAGTCCCAACAGTGAAGCATGGTGGTGGCAGCATCATGCTGTGGGGGTGTTTTTCAGCTGCAGGGACAGGACGACTGGTTGCAATCGAGGGAAAGATGAATGCGGCCAAGTACAGGGATATCCTGGACAAAAACCTTCTCCAGAGTGCTCTGGATCTCAGACTGGGCCGAAGGTTTACCTTCCAACAAGACAATGACCCTAAGCACACAGCTAAAATAAACGAGTGGCTTCACAACAACTCCGTGACTGTTCTTTTTTTTTTTTTGAAAATCTTTTTATTTGGTTTTTGCAAAGATAATGAGTTACATACATAACAGTTGCATTATAACATAACTTATGAATAATTGGATAACTGAGAATTACAATTAAATGACTGAACAAAGTTTAAAGTATAAAGGTATGAAGATATGACCCACAGCAGCAGTAATTGGTATAAATGTCAAGGACAGCTTAGCACCCAAACATACAACGAAATCAATCTCACGCCACGACCCGTGGGGGAGGGCGCGGGGTGGGGCAGTGCGGCGCTATAGCCACTCCGGGGGGGACGCCCCAAAGGGATCCTGCTGCGTCCCCTCTCTTAGCCCCATCCCCACTTCCCCCCACCCACGTCCCCCAGCACAACCTCCACAGTATCAACTACATACATGACAAGAGAAATTTAGATTATCGGGTACCACGCCGTCCAGCATAGTCAGTCCAGGCGGACCATCTCGCCCGAAATTGTTGCATTTTAAAGGCAGAGATAGCTAGAGTTTTTTCGTGTGCATATGATTCTCCTACTATTTGTACCACCTCTCTCCTGGTAGGGATATCCTCACATTTCCACCTACGTGCTATGGACAACCTTGCAGCAAAAAGGATATTCTGAACCACTGTCCTCAATTGGGGAGGGTATCTGTCAATATTTATGCCTAGTAGTGCCTGTTCTACCGCAACCTTGTTTAGCATTCCCGTCACCTCCGCAATCAGTTTAGAAACAGAAGCCCAGAAACTCCGCAAGGAGACACAGGACCACAAAACGTGGAGTAGAGTTCCAACTTGCCCACACTGTCTCCAGCATAAGTTTGAGACGCCTGGGTAGTACTTGGCAGTAGAATATGGCGTTATATACCACCGCTGATGTATTTTTAAAAGACCTTCCCTAAAATTGGAACATCTAGTGTGAGTAGCTGTATGGGTATAAGAACGTAACCACTGAACTTCTGTAAAGTCCTGACCTAGATCCCCCTCCCACTTTATGTGATAGGCGTTCTTCACAAATGTCTTCTTATCGTGTAGGGAGGCATAAAATTTACCTATTCCTTTCGTGTGTTGATTGATTCCGAAGCACAGCATGTGAATCGGTTCAGGAAAAGGGATGTCGACTGAGGATACCTTGGAAATCAAGTGGGACACTCTAGAGTATGTGAAAAATTCCTTGGCAAACAACGGATAGCGGGTACACCATCCAGAGAAGGAAAAACCTGCTGGGTTGTGTGTGATATCTTTAAGCGTGTGGAGGCCATATGTGGACCAGTGCCCCAAATGTAGGCCTGGGGATATGAAAGAGAGCGCCGTCAAAGGAATAGGGACATCTACTCTTCTAGTTCGCTTGGCACTGTGAGCATAAAAGTAGCGCCATGCCTGTATTGTGGGCATAATAGTAGGGTGCGCCATTGGGTAAATGCCACCAGCCAATGGAATACTGAGAATGAGGTCCGCTAGGGTACCTTGAGTAACCACTGCTTGCTCAATGGACCTCCAGCTAGGTGTCTGTGCGTGTTTCAACCAGTGTATGGATTGGGTGAGTATAGCAGCCATATGGTAATCCCGCACATCTGGGACACCCATACCCCCCATGAGAGGGTGTTTGATCAGGTGCATGTGGGAGCAACGGGGTTTTTTACCGGCCCAGAGGAATTTAGATATTAGAGCCTGCACTGATCTGTAAAACGTTAAGGGAATCTTGATGGGGAGTGCTCTAAACAGGTACAGGAGCTTTGGGAATGTCAGCATTTTAAACGCAGCATTCCTGCCTGACCAAGTAAGGTAGAATTTGCCTAATCTAGTTAACTCCTGTGTGAGGACGTCAAGGAACGGTGTAAAGTTTGATCTGTAAAGGTCCCCCGTCTTGCTGGTAAGCTTGATACCTAAGTAGTCGATATGGCCATTACCCCATTGAAAAGGGACACTGCCTTGAATCTCCTTTGTCATGTGTTCGGGAATTGCTACGCCTAACATGTTCGACTTAGTGTCATTCACCTTGTAATATGAAACCGAGCTAAATTCTTTGAGCACCTCCTGGACTGCCAACAGAGAAGTCCGGGGAGATGTCACAGACAAGATGACGTCGTCCGCAAACAGCGAAATCTTGTTGTTGATGTTCTTAATATCTAATCCCCCAATACCTGGGTGGCTTCTAATTTTTTCTGCAAAGGGTTCCATCAATAAGACAAACATCAATGGGGATAATGGGCACCCTTGGCGAGTGCCATTTGTTATACTAAATTTGGAGGAAAACATTCCTTCTGTGTACACATAGGCCGAAGGTGCCTTATATAATGCTAGTATTGCGTCTAGAATCTCACCCCCCATGCCGAATTGTTGCAGAACTTTATGAAGATAACCCCAGTGTATCCTGTCAAAGGCCTTTTCGGCATCAAGGGACAGGAACACAGTGGGAGTACGAGTGGATTCGGCGTGGTGGATGAGATTCAGCATTCTCCTTGTAGCATCGGTGGCCTGACGGCCCATTACAAACCCTACCTGATCTTGTTTGACAAGGCCAGGCAGGAACTTCGAGATTCTGTTTGCCAGAATCTTTGCGTAGACCTTCAGGTCCACGTTTAGCAAAGAAATGGGCCTGAAGTTCTTCGCGCAATCCGGGGGTTTCCCCGGTTTAGGTAATGTAACCACAGTAGCCTCCAACATCTCAGGGGGGAAGGAGGCAGAGGAGGCAGCCTTGTGGAATACCCTCCGGAGTTTCGGGGTTAGAATATGCGTGTATTGCTTATAGTACTCCGAAGAGAACCCATCAGGGCCAGGAGCTTTATTAATGGGTAGAGATTGAATGACTCTTTCGATTTCAAGATCCGTTATAGGGAGGTTCAGTTCTTGTAAGTCTGTGGCTTGTAATTTGGGTAGGGAAATCGAGGCCAGAAATTTGTCAATGTCTTCTGGTGATGGTTGTGGGGTGGTCACGTCATCATGTAAGTTATACAGCTCACCATAATAGTGGCTGAAGGCGTCGGCAATATCCTTAGGGTTGGTCAATGTCTGTTTCGAGGAATGGTGCGTCAAATTAGATATACGCTGTCGGGCCTGCTTGTCTTTCAGTTGAGTCGCTAACAGTTTGCCAGCCTTGTTGCCATGGGCAAAGGAGTTGGCCTTCAGTCTGCGTACATGGGCCTGGTGCTGTCCTATCAGTAGTGATCGGAGCTCATGTTGTGCATCGGATAATTGGTCACTAATGTCTGGAAGGGGGGTGCATTTGTTTAATGTTTCCAAATTTTGGATCTTTCTCAAAAGATCGTCCAGTTGCTGCCTCCTCTGCCTCCTCAGTGCAGCACTCTTAGACATAAGGAAACCACGCATAAAAGCCTTATGAGCATTCCATACAATCAGTGGGCATACATCCCCCGTTTCATTTGTTCTGAAGAATTCCTCCAAGGCCTCACGGACCTCAGATGAAGACCCCGAATCGCAAAAGACACTTGTGTCGTTTTTCCACCTATTAGCCCTCGTGGAGAACACCCGCGGGCCAACTGTCATCGACACGGGGGCGTGGTCCGACCATGTGATCTGACCAATGGAAGAGTCCACAATTTTTTGTAGCAGGAATTTGTCTGTAAAGAACATATCTATCCTCGAGTAGGAGGCATGAACCTTTGAGAAAAAGGAGTAATCTCGCTCCGTAGAGTGATGACACCGCCATACATCTTGGAGGCCCGTGGAGTTTAAAAAATTAGTGAGGTCTGATCTCCGGGGGTATGTGCGGGCCCCGCTGGAGATGTCTTGGCGTGTGTTAGCTACTAGGTTCATGTCCCCCCCCAGGATCACATGACCCCTAATGCTCGGTTGGAGGTGTTTCCATAGTTTAGTGATATATGAAAATTGTCTCACATTTGGGGCGTAGATATTGAGGATGGTATATTCAACATTATTAATTTCACAATGTAAGAGTATATAGCGACCGTCCGGGTCCGAAAGATGAGCATGGTATTTGTAGGGCACAGAGTCCTTAACGATAATGGCCACACCTCCCTTCTTTTTGGGGCCATTTGCATAGTATATGTGTGGAAATTGATTGTTAGTGAGTCTGGGAGGATCCGTGGCGCAGAAATGAGTCTCCTGTATTAGCATAATATCACATTTTTGAGACTTCACTTCACGCCAGAGCATATGCCTTTTAAATGGGCTGTTCAACCCATGGACATTGAGGGAGGTCAGTTTAAATGCCATGATGTGGTAGGAGTAGTGAAACTTCGGTCAAAAAGACAACAATGTGGGAAAGAAATAAAAAACAGTGTCTCAGTGCAGAGCGGGTGACAATGTCCAAGAGGTCCTACCCCAATCCGGTGCGGCGGTAACAGCAATGATGCTGGCAGTCCAGGAGGTCCTGTAGTTAGGCTGTAGAATTCAGGTTGACTTGGTGGAACCTTGTAGGGCTGGAGAGATGCTATCGTGGGTCATAAACGGTAGAAGATGAAAAAAAGAAAAGAAACAGCAGGGATAAATTTATCAACAGTTCAGTGTAAATCACTATGTATGCAGAGCCCTGCAAACAAACGTTAAATAACTTTATATGGGCACAGGTATGTGAACCGTGCCAACTTTCTTTTAAAAATGAGGCGATATCCAACTGGAAATCTGAGCAGTGTTGATACTGCTAATCCGGGGAACTTAAGAGAACACAAAACACGAGAGTAGCCGAACAGAACAGTCGGAGACGGTAGGGCCGAGTGTTGGATCATATGGAGGGTCAACTCCAAGGGATCAGTGAAGTTCCAGGAGGTCATTTAGATCAATTCGAAGCAGGTAGCTCAGGGTCCCAAGTGGCCGTGTGAGCCCCAGGAGGTTCTGTCGTTTCCAGAATGTCCCACTGTCGAAGGAGCTCAATGCCCCGTTCCAGGGTGGAGATTTTAAATTCCTTATCCCCTCTAGTAACAATGAGGGTTGCAGGGTAGTTCCAGCGATACTGGATATGATGATTTCTAAGGGGTTTAGTGATAGTCACTAGATTCCTCCTCCGGTTCATAGTGTGAGCTGAAAGGTCTGCATAGAAGGACAGGCCCTGCATACTAGGTGGGAGATCTACCGCTTTACGCACTTTTGCCATAAGTTGCTCCTTCACTGTGTAAAAATGGATCCTAGCTATGGCATCTCTAGGATATTTGTCTGGGATATGTTTGGGCTTCGGTAGCCTGTGGATCCTGTCGATGGCCAGATCACCCAGAGCCGTGTTAGGAAGGATTTCCTGCATAATAGACGTAAGGAATGCCGCTAGGTCTGGTGGTTTAACCGACTCAGGAATGCCCCTGATTTTGACATTGTTCCTTCGGGAACGATCCTCAAGATCAGCCACCTTTGATTTGAGCCAAACCAGATCATCGTCATGTTCATTATGGGCGTCCACCATATTATTAAAAGTGTCCGCGAATTCCCCCATCTTGTTTTCTATGGTGGAGACCCTGTCAGATACTGCTGTGACTGCTGAGCTGCATTGTGACACCAGTTGCAGCATGTCAGAATGGATAGCTGACCTCAAAGACAGCATTACATCTTTAAACATCGATGCCAGCACGGGGTGATCCCCAGCAGGGATGGTTGCTAGTGTGTCCTGGAACTCCAGGGTGTCATCCACAGATATACTGCGGTGTGGGGGAGACAGTTCATGGAAGGTTTTTTGCTTAGACTTCACAGGACTGTTGGATTGTGATCCTGAGGTCGAATGCTGAGCAAGGAGCAAAGGGTCCGCCAGGGAGCTCGGGGAGGATCCCCTCCGTGCCGAGCTAGAAGGTTTCTGTGACTGAGTGCAGGGAGCTCGTGGCGGGCCGGCGCCATCTTGGCTGAGCGGCCTGGTGTGAGGTGAAAAGAAGTCTATCATCTTACCAGGTCTGCAGCGGTCTTTGCGCTTTTGTGGCATGTTCGGGTGATGCCTGGGACTGTCCGGTGCGTAGCTGGCTGGTTTTGGGTTGACCCTCTGTGTTCTACTTGCTCCGGTGTATCTGTTTAGCGAGGAGCTTCTGGCTCACGCTTCCATCTGCCTCGCTAGCCGGCTCCGCCCCCAACTCCGTGACTGTTCTTGAATGGCCCAGCCAGAGCCCTGACTTAAACCCAATTGAGCATCTCTGGAGAGACCTAAAAATGGCTGTCCACCAACGTTTACCATCCAACCTGACAGAACTGGAGAGGATCTGCAAGGAGGAATGGCAGAGGATCCCCAAATCCAGGTGTGAAAGACTTGTTGCATCTTTCCCAAAAAGACTCCTGGCTGTATTAGATGAAAAGGGGACTTCTACTAAATACTGAGCAAAGGGTCTGAATACTTAGGACCATGTGATATTTCAGTTTTTCTTTTTTAATAAATCTGCAACAATGTCAACAATTCTGTGTTTTTCTGTCAGTATGGGGTGCTATGTGTACATTCATGAGGAAGAAGAATGAACTTAAATGATTTTAGCAAATGGCTGCAATATAACAAAGAGTGAAAAATTTAAGGGGGTCTGAATACTTTCCGTACCCACTGTATATCCTTGTATCTAGAATATCATTTGTTAATTTGGCATTTAAAGAGCCAATCCATCAACATTTGAATTCACAAAATATTATTTCAGTAATAAGAACTTTGCTGCAAATCATTTTTTTTTTCCTTTCAAAAACTCCCTCCCACCCCTCCCTCTCAGGCCTTTACCTCCAGACACAAAGTCAGACCTTCACCCTCCCCTTCCCTCTGATCACCTGATTTGGGGGAAAAAAAAAAAGAAATCCATCATTAGGAATAATAGGTAAATTATAGATATATATTGAGTTTTGAGTAAAGAAGAGTATAATTGGACATGATGTTACTGCTCTCTGTGCCCAATTACAGACATTTACTTTCTCATCTTTGTTCCATTTATATCAGGTAGAGTGAAAGCAAGGGAATTCTCCAAATGTGGTCACCAGAATATGACCATATAGAGGTTAAGAAGTCACCCCGGTCAAGCTGTTCGCGAAGATTCTGGCTAACAGGCTACTCCCGCTCCTACCCAAAGGGATCCATAGAGACCAGGTTGGCTTTGTCCCGGGCCGCGAGGCTCGGGATAACACCATCAAAGCACTTAATCTGCACCATGTCCTCTCTACCACTAACCAGAAGGGGTTCCTGCTCTCCCTGGACGCTGAGAAGGCATTCGACAGGGTGTCGTGGGATTTCATGGCGGCGACGCTCTCCGCCTGGGGACTAGGTCCCCGGTACCTTGGATATGTCATGGCAATGTATGCTAAGCCACAGGCACGGGTACATGTTAACGACACTCTGTCGAGTGCCTTCCATATCTCCAATGGTACTAGACAAGGGTGCCCTTTGTCTCCCTTGATTTTTATCATGACACTGGAACCCCTTCTCCACAAGATTAGACAAACCGACACAGTCCACGGGGTTCGCTTCGCTGACGGAACATACAAGATCGCCGCTTATGCAGACGACCTACTGTTGTTTCTCACTGACCCCATCACGACTCTGCCTGCACTCCTCAAAGTGTTCGACAAGTACGCTTCTCTTTCCAACTTTCGGATTAATTTCTCCAAGTCCTTCGCGCTGAATGTCACCCTACCCCAATCGGAAGTCAAGCGCTGTCAGGCGAATTTCCGATTTGCGTGGAAATCGGACTCCATCACTTACCTGGGCATCAAAATTCCATCTAATCTCCAACACCTAGTCGATCGTAACTTTCCACAGCTCATTGCACGAATATCGAAAGATCTCCGGTCCTGGTCCAAGCTGCAGCTGCCCTGGTTCTGCAGGGCGGCTGTCCTAAAGATGAATGTTCTACCCCGCCTCCTCTATGTCCTCCAAACGATCCCCATATTGCTCCCCCCATCCTTCTTCAAAACCTACCGTCGTATCAGCACTGCCTTTTTGTGGGGGGGACAAACAGCCCCGCATCTCTAATAAAATTCTCACGAGGCCAAAATCTAAAGGAGGTATTGGCCTTCCTGACCTGTATAACTATTACGCCGCCTGTCACCTTACTAGAATAGCAGATTGGAACATACATGAGCTTCATAAAGATTGGGTTTCCATAGAGAAGGGCTTTACTTCTCTGGATCTCCACTCATCTCCGTGGCTCCAAGACGCACACATCCCCCCTGCTCTTAAACTTCACCCCCTTATTGGTCCCTCTCTGAAAGTCTTCCGGTCAGTTACCGTGTCTCGCTCTATCTCCACGGTTCCTGGTCCTATGACTCCTGTACGCTTGAATCCCGACTTCCCTCCTGGCATGCAGCGTACTTACCTGACCTCGAACTGGGCTCAAGACCAATTGAGAGTCCACCATCTTTGGGACAACGACGCACCTCTCTCCATATCCTCCATCTCTGAAAAGTCCGGCATGCCCCCCTTACTTCCCTGGTCACACTTGCTCCTCCAGCAGTACCTCAAGTCTCTTTCTCGCATATGCCCCTCCTTGTCCTCCTTGACCCCGTTCGACTCCCTGTGCCAACGGGAAGGTCCGATCCGCAGACTCCTTTCCACCATCCACTCCTTCTTGCTAGATGAGCCCGAGCAGAGGAAGCTCAAGCGCTGCGAGGATTGGGAAGCGGAGCTGGCAGTTACTTTCACCCCAGAAGACTGGGACCTTATCCATACCAACAACCACAAATATTCACTTAATGTCACCACGCAGGAAAGCGGTTACAAACTCGTTAGCCGCTGGTACTACACCCCCACTAGATTACATAAGCTTTTCCCTTCCACCTCACAGATCTGCTGGAGGTGTAATGCTGAACCTGGTACGCTCCTCCACATCTTCTGGACCTGCCCTTGCCTCACTGCCTTCTGGGAGGAAGTTCATAGGATTGTGACGCAAGTGACCACAGCAGACGTCGCCTTCACTCCTGCCCAATACCTTTTGCACCACTCCTCTACTTCCAGCAGGACTTACTCTAAATCCCTGGCGATTCTCATGGTGAACGCCGCCAGGCAGTGCATCCCGGCACTTTGGAAGACCACGCACGTGCCTACCGTCAAGCAGTGGTTCCAGCGCCTCTCAAAGGTAGCGGAAATGGAAGAGCTTATTGCCATCGCAAGAGATACTCCTTCCAAACATCACAAAAATGGGCATGCTGGATTTACTATACTTCTACACCTGAATACTCCCGACTCTGTCAGTAAAGACCCTGTGGTACTATTCTCGCTGACCCCTCCGGTACACCGTTCTTTATGCTTATCATTATTTCCGCCCCCCCCCCTTTATTTTTTTTTTCTTCCTTCCCCTCCCTCTCTTCCCCCCTTCCCCTGTCAACTCTTCCTCCACTCCTTCCTCCCCCCGCCCCCTTCCCCTCCTCGTCCTCCGCTGGAAGCTTCGTTGTCTCTGGGCGGGCCCGGACAACTAGCTCCCCCCCTTCTCTACACGACTTAGTGGCTTTTTCGTCATTCCCCCTCCCGGACGACTCCCCTGTCTCCCGTCCCTGGGTTTTGATCACCCAGGCTATGGGCCTCGACACGGACCTGCCCGACTTGACTGCTTTGTTCTCCTGATGGTTCGCTTCCCCTTTTGTGTCTAGTTCTTTTACTTCTACTTTCACCACCGTTTCTTTCCACTTCAGATCCCTGTTCGACTAGATGCACTTCACAGGGTGGAGTTGTCCCAGTTCCCCTTGGTTATTAATGATGTTTGTTCTATGCAATTATGTACTGTTACTTTTGCCAACATTGGCTGATTGTACGTTTGTAACTTTATATTTTTATGAACCAATAAAATATTTGGAAAAAAAAAAAAAGAAGTCACCCCGGAGGACCTCACCTCTTTGAAAATGTCATCTGCCCCCTCCATTCCAAATAGCCCCTCTCTTCTAGTGTTAATGAATTCCACCTAATCCGGAAAATATACAGCGCTAAGAAAAAAAAAAAAAAAAAAAAAAAAAACTATTGATGATCCTAATCACATCAAAAGTTCATGTATCTCATAATTCATCAAATCTCCAAATTTACAGTGAAAGGAAAATATATTCAAATAAGTCCTAACACAATAAATCTGAGCGATTAATCTTCTTCATCCGCCTGTGCATAAATATATCAGATTATTATTTTTCTTCTTCCCAAACAAGTGTAACGAACTCCAACTGTACCCCCCCCCCCTCCTGTGGACATACACTCACCGATATTTATCGGCATAGAGAAATCCCAGGGACGAGCTCAGCCCATCAGCTGTCAGATCCTCCTGGTGACTTGTATGCTTCGGATGAAATGAAATCCTCCAGCAAGTATCCGAATTCTCCATAAACAGCTACATAGTGTGATTCCATCAAAGGAGGAAATGTATTATAAAGTAGCTATACTGCCATAAACAAATACAAAGTTTGATAAAGGTCCCCCTGACGACCGCCTTATGTGCTCTCCAAAGGAGGAAAGGATCGTCGCCAGAGGAAGCGTTATCCAAAAAATAGTTTTCCAAACATGGAGTTATCTCCTGTGTACAGGATTTTGCAGAAGTTTTGTGTTCATTCTCCAAGTAAAAGTATTTTTAAATACAACAAATTGTGCCAAATTGTTGAGAAGGGAGTCCCTGTCCCCAGGGGAGAAGGGGTCCCCGTCCCCAGGGCAGAAGGGGTCCCTGTCCCCAGAAAAGAAGGAGTCCCTGTTCCCAGAGGAGAAGGGGTCCCTGTCCCCAGAAAAGAAGGGGTCCCTGTCCCAAGGGGAGAAGGGGTCCCTGTCCCCAGAAAATAAGGGGTCCCTGCTACCAGAGGAGAAGGGGTCCCTGTTCCCAGGAAAGAAGGGGTCACTGTCCCCAGAGGAGAAGGGGTCCCTGTTCCCAGGAAAGAAGGGGTCCCTGTCCCCAGGGGAGATAGAGTGGGGTGGGGGATGGGATGGTGTGTGGGGAATATGGGGTCATCTCACTCACCATTACCAAGCTGCAGCACACTCATCCTTGGTCACCTGGGCTCCCTCCAGCAGCAGCATGGATAGGTGATCCCTCAGCATATCTCAGACTCCGACCGAGGGTGACCTGTGTATGACAGGGGGGACAAGGGGGGCCGGCCTTGCAGACAAGCCTGCTGTGTCCTCCGGCTCTCATAGGACTCCTGTACAGCAGCACCTGTATGGATGTATCATTTGCGCGGGAGGCTGGGAGCCGACTCGGGGGTGGGGTCGGGACTCTGGATGGGGAGAAGACATTGCTGAGTGCGCTGAATGGAGAAGCCAGCTGAGCACAGGGGCAGGGAATTTCAAATTGCCGCCTGGATCTCCGGCTTGCACACTGGTTCTGCAAACATGTTAAATGTTAGTAACAGGTTCCAAAGAACCGGTGCAAACCGGCTGAATCCCACCACTGATTATAGGTTATAAAATTAGGGGCACAGTGATCATAAAGATCTCAGGAGAGGGAGAGGGGTGAAAGAGACAAGAAAAAGTGTGTGAAGGCTACCTGAACCCAGCCCCCCGTGACCCCCCGTCCCTCAGCCAGGTTGAACAATTTCCCGTAGGTAGTCATCAGGAAGGGTAAAGTATTTGCATGGTCCCCATTTGTCATGGAAGAGGCCCTCATGCAGGGCCGGCCTTAGGTGTTCAGGCGCCCTGTGCAAGCTAATCCTGTGGCGCCCCCGCTGGCACATTTTTTGCACCTTTTTTGCACTTTATTTGACTTTTCTTTTCTATGATCACTAATAACTTAGCCCCCCTTGCATCAGAGACCCTCAGAGAGGCCTGCCTACATTAGAGCCCCCCACAGAGCCCCCCTTAAATCAGAGACCCCCCATAGAGCCCCCCCTTAAATCAGAGCCCCCCCCTTACATCAGAGACCCCCCACACAGAGCTTCCATTAAACGTCAGAGCCTCCCACACAGAGATCCCCTTACATCAGAGACCCCCCACACAGAGCTCCCATTAAACATCAGAGCCCCCCACACAGAGCTCCCCTTACATCAGAGCCCCACACACAGAGATCCCCTTACATCAGAGACCCCCCACACACAGAGCCCCCCTCACATCAGAGAGCCCCCCACACAGAGACCCCCCTTACATTATTGCAGGAGAGAGACCTCACTTACCTCACACTGTCTGCAGCTTCTTTCCTGTCCACACATCTCCGAGGAGTGTGGGTGGGAGGGGGAGGAGAAGGGGAGGGAGGGAGGAGGAGCTGACGATCTCTCTCCTCTGGCGTTCCTGCAGAGGAGGAGGAGGGATCAGTCAGCGGCAGCATCTCTTTTACGGCTTTCCTCTGGAATAAGAGGAGACCCCAGATATCCATTGACAAACTTCACCTTCCGAAGAGCGAGGGGGGGAGCTGGCTTGCCCAATATTAGGTTGTATAATCTGTCTTGCCTCCTACGTTATGGCCTGGATTGGATCACCGAATCCTCAACCTACTCCAACTACCACATTGAGCCTCAACTAGCCCACCCATTGTGCCTACTGGAGTGCTACACAGCACCTTTACAGCTCTGCCCGTGCACCTTCAACAACATGTTCTCTTTCCGAGACACTATGATAGCATGGAGGGAAGTAAGAAAACATCTGGGAGTTCCCTCAGCAATGTCCAAGCATCTGCCCCTCCAAGGCAATCCATTATTTCCGCAATTTATGGACTATGCATCGTACCAACTCTACAGTTACATAGTAGGTGAGGTTGAATATAGACAATAGTCCATCCAGTTCAACCTGTGTAGGTGTGTGTAGCTGTAATCATCTCACATAGCCCTGAATGTTCTGATCCTTGAGATATACGTCTGGGAGCAGAATGGTCTGAAATTGGCTCATTGGCCTACCGTACCTCTAGCCATCATATACTACATTCTTTGCTGTCAGTTCAACCCATGTGAGCTCCTGTTTGCGGCCTAAACAGCCCGCCACAAACTTGTGTATACTGTGAAAGCCTACTGTACCTCTAGCCATCATATACTACGTTCTTTGCTGTCAGTTCAACCCATGTGAGCTCATGTTTGCGGCCTATAGAGGCCGCCACCTACTTGTGTATACTGTGAACGCCTACTGTACCTCTAGCCATCACATACTACGTTCTTTGCTGTCAGTTCAACCCATGTGAGCTCATGTTTGCGGCCTAAACAGCCCGCCACCAACTTGTGTATACAGTGAACGCCTACTGTACCTCTAGCAATCATATACTACATTCTTTACTGTCAGTTCAACCCATGTGAGCTCATGTTTGCGGCCTAAACAGCCTGCCACCAACTTGCGTATACAGTGAACGCATACTGAACCTCTAAAAATCATATACTACGTTCTTTGCTGTCAGTTCAACCAATGTGAGCTCATGTTAGCGGCCTATTGAGGCTGCCACCTACTTGTGTATACAGTGAACGCCTACTGTACCTCTAGCAATTATATACTACGTTCTTTGCTGTCAGTTCAACCCATGTGAGGTGATGTTTGCAACCTAAACAGCCCGCCACCAACTTGTGTATACAGTGAACGCCTACTGTACCTCTAGAAATCATATACTGTTATTTTCTGTCAGTTCAACCTATGTGAGCTCATGTTTGTGGACTAAACAGACCGCCACCAACTTGTGTATACTGTGAATGCCTACTGTACCTCTAGCCATCATATACTACCTTCTTTACTGTCAGTTCAACCCATGTGAGCTCATGTTTGCGGCCTATAGAGGCCACCACCTACTTGTGTATACTGTGAACGCCTACTGTACCTCTTGCCATCACATACTACGTTCTTTGCTGTCATTTCAACCCATGTGAGCTCATGTCTGCGGCCTAAACAGCCCGCCACCAACTTGTGTATACAGTGAACACCTACTGTACCTCTAGCAATCATATACTACGTTATTTGCTGTCAGTTCAACCCATGTGAGCTCATGTTTGCGGCCTATAGAGGCTGCCACCTACTTGTGTATACAGTGAACTCCTACTGTACCTCTAGCAATCATATACTACGTTCTTTGCTGCCAGTTCAACCCATGTGAGGTCAAGTTTGCGGCCTAAACAGTCCGCCACCAACTTGTGTATACTGTGAGCGCCTACTGTACCTCTAGCCATCATATACTACGTTCTTTGCTGTCAGTTCAACCCATGTGAGCTCATTTTTGTGGCCTATAGAGGCCGCCACCTACTTGTGTATACTATGAACGCCTACTGTACCTCTAGCCATCACATGCTATGTTCTTTGCTGTCAGTTCAACCCATGTGAGCTCATGTTTGCGGCCTAAACAGCCCGCCACCAACTTGTGTATATAGTGAACACCTACTTTACCTCTAGCAATCATATACTACGTTCTTTGCTGTCAGTACAATCCATGTGAGCTCATGATTGTGGCCTAAACAGCCCGCCACCAACTTGTGTATACGGTGAGCGCCTACAGTACCTCTAGCCATCATATACTACATTCTTTACTGTCAGTTCAACCCATGTGAGCTCATGTTTGTGGCCTAAACAGCCTGCCACCAACTTCCGTATACAGTGAACGCATACTGTGCCTCTAGAAATCATATACTACGTTCTTTGCTGTCAGTTCAACCCATGTGAGGTCATGTTTGCGGCCTAAACAGCCCGCCACCAACTTGTGTATACAGTGACCGCCTACTGTACCTCTAGCAATCATATACTACAGTAAGTTATTTTCTGTCAGTTCAACCCATGTGAGCTCATGTTTGTGGCCTATAGAGGCCGCCACCTACTTGTGTATACTGTGAACGCCTACTGTACCTCTAGCCATCATATACTACGTTCTTTGCTGTCAGTTCAACCCATGTGAGCTCATTTTTGCGGCCTATAGAGGCCGCCACCTACTTGTGTATACTGTGAACGCCTACTGTACCTCTAGCCATCATATACTACGTTCTTTGCTGTCAGTTCAACCCATGTGAGCTCATGTTTGTGGCCTAAACAGCCCGCCACCAACTTGTGTATACAGTGAATGCTTACTGTACCTCTAGCAATCATATACTAAATTCAAAAGTTAAATTTAGTGCAGTCATTTGGCAGACAACAAAAACACAACAACTTGCCAGTCTCAGTGTATGAGGAGGAAGTCACTGAGAGGAGAAATAATGCTCCAGATGTGAAATTGGTATGAAAGTCATCCGAAGATGATCTGGGAGGCTTGCTATCCTTGGAGCGCTTGAAGTTCGACTTGTGCCACAAGGAGCAATAGGACTAGATAGATTAGGGCGTTTGGAGGATCCAGAGCTCGAGGAGGAGGGGATTGGGTCCGGTGCTTGAGGGAGAAAATGCAGGTGATGAAGCATTTTTTCCCCTTCTGAGAAGCTTGAAGAGGAATAGGTCTTGTTCTTGTATGTGAACTTAAGAGCAAATGGGAATGCCCACCAGTATTTCAGTTCTTTCTGAGATAGAATGGACAATAATGGTTTCAGAGATCTCCTGCGTTGGATCGTGGACGGTTCCAGGTTGGTAAATATTTGAACTGGGTGACCTTGACAGGTAAGTTGCGTAGCACTTCTAGCTCTGCTAAGGATTTCTTCTTTAACTGAGAAGAAGTGAGGCTTGACCACAATATCTTTAGGATTGCCATCTCTCCTGGGAGGCCCCAGTGCTCTGTGGGCCCGGTCTAGCTCTAGTTTATGCGTGGGGATGTCCGGGATGAGGTCCTTAATAAACCCTTGAATAGCTGTCGGAATGTCCGTGACAGAGTCAGGCAGGCCCTGCAGCCGAAAGTTGTATCTGCGGGACCTGTTCTCTAGATTCTCAACTTTAAGTAGAGCAGAGTCCAATTGTTCCTGCAGAGACTGTATGAGCCCTGTGTGCTGATTTGTTTTAGCCACTGTCACATCTAGTTTACTCTCTATGCAAACTAGATGTGAAAAACTACCCTCTGGGGGTAATCCCATCTCTGAAGCCACAATGAGGGACATGTTATACTCCCTGCGGACCTCAATGCAGGCAGACATGCAGCTGCAGAAATCTCAGCACTGGGGTCTCGCATTGACCATGTTGAACACTCTGTTTAGAACCATGCTGAAACTATCAATTCAGTGATTGACAAGCTAAACTCCCATACTGAAAAAATCGCACGTCTGCAAAACAAAGTGGCAGATCTGGAAGAACGCTCCAGACGTAATAATGTCAAACTGTGGGGCATTTCTGAGGCGATCTCTTCTGACCACCTGTTACAACATGTCACCTCACTCTTCAAACTGCTAGTACCTTCCCTGTTGGATGCGGATCTGCTTATCGACAGAATCCACAGGCTGCCCAAACCTGCCTTCCTGGACTCAAATGTGCCTAGAGATGTCCTGCTTAGGGTCAACTTTTACACAGTGAAAGACAAAATTATGTTGGTGTCCAGGCAGTGGGGTGCACTTCTGGATCCCTATTGCGATGTACAACTTTTGCCTGACCTTTCCAGACACATGCTGCAAGCCAGACGTAACCTGTCTACCGTTACAAAGGCATTGCGCAATCATCAAATCTAGCACAAATGGAGATATCCGGCGACACTCCTAGTGACCCATGGAGGTTCCACTATCACGATAAGGTCCCTGGATGAAGGCCTTACAATGCTTCGGAGATGTAACATTCTCCCACCAGACCCTGCCAGTGCATCAGACCACTCGCCTCTATGACCACTGGAAGCCGAATGGCATGTAGCCTCTCGCAAACGGCCCTCCAGGCCCTCATCTACCCAACCTAGCCCTAGTCGCACTTGATCTTACGACCAGTGTCTCAGGCCTTGGAAGATGCTTCTCCCTCTGGCCCTCCCCCGGTCATGTTGTGAGATTTCTCGCTCCCGGGCTGCTGAGACGGCCCTATTTTTAGGCCTTGTCCTTTTTTCTTCTTTTTTTTTGGTCCGTTTATTTTTCTTTCTTTCTTACCCATTTCTCAACGTACCACGTTGTGCCCAAATGTCCACCACGGGTGATGCCCTCTCTACCATGAACCTACCACAAGTGTCATGACCATCAAGCTAGTGACAATTAATGCCAACGGATTGAACCATCCTGCCAAGAGACGTTCGCTTTGGAAGGAAGCCACCTCTCTCCACGCCGATGTGTTGGCGGTTCAAGAAACTTACTTTGACATTAATGCAACACCTCACATATGGATCCGGGAGAGCAGGATGTTGTTGTGAGAAGCGCATTAACTGATCCTTTACATGAAAGAAATGTAAGCGGGCAATTACATCCCTGGGAACAGCTTCAGGGATATGAGACGGCTTTGGCAATCTGTGAGCCCTGTCAATAAGGAGGTCTGCAGGAGTAAGTGTGTGTAGAGCAGCCTGCATAAGCTGTTGGAGGAAGGAGGAGAGCTCCGCCAGCTTCACTGATTCTGGGATCCCCCGGATCTTAATGTTATTTCTGCGGGCTCTATCCTCTAGGTCTGCTACTTTCAGCTTAAGGTGTTTGAGCTCTTCTTCCAATTCAAAATGAGCATCCACTAAATCATTGTGCGCTCCAGTAAATTCACTCAGCTTGTTCTCTGTATGGTTCACTCTGTCACCAAGTGAATCAATTTCTCTGTTGGTAGATTTTATGAAAGCTACCATATCTTGCTGTAATGCCCCTCTCAGTGTCCTCATCATATCTTTCATTGCAGTATCTGTAATAGCCTGTCCAGTAGTGGGGTAGGCATCTAGCTGCTGGCCATAGGAAACTGTCTGCTCCATGGACTCCCCCTCCTCCATATCAGGGCCATCCAGCTCCCTGTCCTCACTATCCCGTCAGTCTTCTCTTTTGCTTAAGGGGGCTTGAGAAAGGGGAGATTGGCTGTGGATTGGGGTTGTCAGAAGACTCACCAGGCTCCAGGAGCGATGCTGTGGAGTGGCTTGATCCTCCTCTGTGCATTCCAAACCAACTGTTTGGAACATCCTTAAAAAGAAAGAACGCACCGGTGAGCTCAGCAACACCAAACACCAGGACGACTGGTTGCAATCGAGGTAAAGATGAATGCGGCCAAGTACAGGGATATCCTGGACAAAAACCTTCTCCAGAGTGCTCTGGACCTCAGACTGGGCCGAAGGTTTACCTTCCAACAAGACAATGACCCTAAGCACACAGCTAGCCCAGGGAGAATCGCGCATCGACCGACACCAACGGCAGCCTCACACGCCCAGGTACCTTCCCCTAGTGCGGGAGCTCCTCCACGACGCCCAGAGATGCAGAGGAACGGGCGCGGGTCCGCACAAATAAAGAAATTGCCGGCATACTTTCCTCCTGTGCGGCCGGCGGGACTCCGGCAAGATGGCGGCGGGAGACCGCCCTCACCGCCGCCTCTCTGCTCTCTAGCGGTGGACACGCCGCATACTGACTCGGCACAGATGGAGGACACAGATAATGCCTCCCACCGCTCCAGATCGCCACGCACGGACTCGGGGGACAGCACACCCTCACTAAGTAGCCCTGTAAAGTCCAAGCCTCACATGGAGTCAGATAGCAGGAGAGGGATGGAGGACCCAGGACCCCTGGATCCTACACAGGTACACCCTTCTACTTCTTCCCCTCCACACGACCCTATAGCACAGTTTCCCACAACAGGCCAACTAATCTCTGATGTAACTCTAAAAGAGATGATGATGCTGTTGAAATCTTCATTGCATGCGGACTTGTTCTCAGCGGTTCGGCAATGTCGAGCAGAGGTGCACGACCTGGGCCAAAGGGTGCACGCTAATGAAAATAAGCTATCTGAAGTTGCAACCTCATACAATGTGTTGGTGGACTCCCACAACTCCCATTCGGACGACCTGCTAATGATCAAAAACAAGCTGGCAGACTTGGAGGACAGGTCGCGCCGGAACAACATAAAGATAAGGGGGGTCCCCGAATCGGTCACTCAACAACAACTGCCCCATTATGTGCACTCCTTGTTCAAAGATTTGGTTCCATCCCTGACCTCTGCTGACCTTACAGTTGATAGGGTCCATCGAGTTCCGAAACCCTCCTTCCTCCCACAGGAGGTCCCAAGGGACGTAATCCTCAGAGTGCACTTTTTTTCAGGTCAAGGAGCGTATATTGGAAGCGTTCAGACACAAGGACTCTGTTCCACCTCACGCACAGTCCCTACAGCTACTTCCTGACTACTCCAAGCATACCCTACAGCAAAGGAGGGACCTATCCACTGTAACTAAAGCTCTCCGTAACCATAATGTGGCATATAAGTGGAAGTACCCCGCTAAGTTGCAAGTGACGTACAATGGCTCGTCACACCTGATAACATCTCTGGACCAAGGCATCAGAGCTCTGAGGGATTGGGGTATTGTGCCCCAAGACGGCCATCGTCCTCCACCGGAAGACCATCACCGCCCCCCTACTGATCCCAAGCATGTTACCCACGACTGGCAAGTAGTTCTACCTCGGCGTAATACCAAGCATAAATAACGACTGTAAGTGTCACACGCTGCAATCAACAATTCATCTCCCTGGGCACCCTTTCTGGTACTCTCCACCGTACCGGCCCCTGCTGGAAAAGGCAGCATGAGCTGCACGGACTTTAAACGGTCCACACTTTTTATCTTTCTAGTTTTGTTTTTGTTTTGTTCTATGTTTTTTGCTCTTGCCCAGTGGTCAAGATCTCCGCCGTTTAGGGATTTACAAACCCTCAGGTACTACTCTTCAAGGAATATGGTACTCTGGACACCCTTGTGGACACATACCCCACTGACTTTGACTGCCTGCTGCTTCTGCCTTTTGTTTGCTTCAGCCGCACTTCCTTGCACCCTCTGGATGCCCCCTACTAGGATTGTCTCAAGTCCTGCCTCTACCTATTGCCAACTCCACCGGACGCCTGCTACGCTCACCCCGAGGCTCCTAACTTCGTCCCTCGCACTGAATCTCATGACCCATGTCGATTAAATTTATGTCCATCAACGCGCGGGGTCTGAACCACCCCGCAAAGAGGAGGTCGCTTTGGTCAGATGCCCAGAAACATAATGTGGATATTGTGGCAGTGCAGGAAACCCACTTTCACAAAGACAAGACCCCCTTCTGCTCCCACAGGAACTTCCCTCACCTCTTTCTTGCCTCCAGATCTGAGAATAAAGGGGGAGTGTTGCTGGCCATTAATGCCAATGTTCCCTTTGAACTGCAAGAATCACATTTGGACACAAACGGACGGTACATCATCCTAGTGTGTAAGCTCTACAATGTGTTATATACAGTAATTAATGTTTACGCACCTAACTCGCACCAACCGAGATTCTTGAAGCGTCTTTTTCGCTTGATCTCCAGGGTGCGACGAGGTAATGTAGTTTTATGTGGTGACTTGAACATGGTACTTGACCCCGCCCTGGATTCATCTGGCTCTGGCAGGAGGGGGCCCACGATCCTGCGTGGACTTCTTCTTGCGGAGGGGCTATACGATGCATGGCGATGCCAACATGCGGAGGAACGCTCTTACACCTTTTACTCCCCAAGACACAACTCATACTCAAGGATTGACTATGCACTAGTGGATAGACTATCGCTACAAAGGGTGACAAATTCAGATATCCATGACATTTCGTGGTCAGACCACGCTGCAATTACACTGTCCCTCTCCGGGAGTCCCAGGGTTGCCTCCTCCCGTGTTTGGAGGTGCGACAACTCTGTGCTCCAGGATGCGGAGTGTAAGAATAGAGTGACCCGAGAATCGGAGCACTATTTTGAATTAAATAGGCCTTCCGACACAAACCCGTTTATCAACTGGAATGCCCATAAGGCATTCGTGAGGGGACTGCTGCTGCAGGCTGCGGCCCGAAAGAAAAAAGCCTGCTCTGCTCAATTTGATACTCTACTTGCTGAAATCAGAGACACTGACAAGGAAAACCAATCCCGCCCCACTTCAGCTCTTGCCTCCAAGCTTTCTAAACTAAGACACCGACTCAGGGAATTGTTTTGTGTAGACCATGATCATTACATGAGACGTCTTAAACTGAGATACTACGCTAACCACAACAGGGCGGGAAAATTCTTAGCACAGAAACTTAAAACACGGCGGACCAAAGCTACCATACCCCATGTATTCCACCACACCACAAAACAAAAAGTAGAAAACCCCCAATCTATTGCAGACACGTTTGCGGAATACTACTGGTCGCTATACAACCTCCAAGACGACCCCCCAGCCCACTGAATCTATCATTAGGGAATTCCTAGACTCCCTCAACCTTCCTCAACTGTCCCGACAAGACTTAGACTTTCTCAACGGTGTCTTCACGCCAGACCAAATCCTCCAGACGATACGATCGCTCCCATCAGACAAATCTCCGGGCCCTGATGGCCTCACGAATGAATATTATAAAATATGTCAATCCATCCTCCTTCCCCACCTACATTCCCTATTCACCACGGCCGCCTCCACTGGATAATTTCCCTCGGAAATGCTTACTGCTCACATTGTGACTTTGCCCAAACCAGGTAAATCCCCAGACTCACCGCCCAACTTGCGCCCTATCTCATTGTTAAACTCAGACGTAAAGATATATGCCAAAATCTTAGCCAAACTACTATTTGAGGTCCTCCCATCTATAGTTCGACCCAACCAAACAGGCTTCACTAAAGGTAGGCAAGCACCGGATGCCACCAGGCATATTATTAATATTATCCACCAGGTACGTAGCAACAAATCCCCAACTATATTACTTTCGATCGACGCAGAAAAAGCGTTCGATAGGATACATTGGGGATATATGAAAGCCACCCTAGCTAAATTTGGTCTCCAAGGACCTATAGCCTCTGCAATATCAGCTCTATATTCCAGACCCTCGGCGAGAGTTTTCACATCTGGTTTTCTGTCAAAGGAGTTTGCTATCCACAACGGAACCAGACAGGGGTGCCCTCTGTCCCCGGCCATCTTCAACCTAATGATGGAACCTCTTGCTGAGGCTATCAGATCACATCCCCTTATCAAAGGTATGGTGGCGGATAGAGTATCCCATGTGATCAATTTATTTGCGGACGACGTTGTTTTGATTATCAATAACCCCCTGATCTCCCTTCCAATTATTCACAAACTGTTAACGCATTTCAGCAGGCTATCATATTATAAAGTGAATTTTAGTAAGTCCTTGATACTGGATTTAGGTCTCAATGCCCACACCAAACGGCACCTGCATCAGCGGTTCCCTTACACTTGGGCAAAGGATACGATTCCCTATCTAGGTATCCACCTTTCGGCTGATCTTACGAAAATCATTGATATACATTTCAAACCCCTTATTGAAAAGATTCGTCAGAACTTGACACGCATGTCTAAAGTGGAAATGTCATGGATAGGCAGCATTGCCTCGTTTAAAATGATGGAGTTACCCAAAATCCTATACCTCTTTAGGACGATCCCAGTCACTGTACACCACAAATACTTTATGGAATTGAGGCGTATTCTCCGCAATTATGTATGGATGGGGAAGAAACCCAGATGCTCGCAGACACACCTAGTGAAACACAAATCGGTGGGGGGGGATGGGATGGCCAATACTGGAGGACTACTACACGGCATCACTACTGATGCAAGCCAAGCGGTGGTTTCATGGGTCCACGGAAGCTCTCTGGGTCAGACTTGAAGCAGCCTTAGCGCTCACTCCTTCATTACATCTGCTTCTTCTGGCGGACTCATGGAGGCCACTGCCCCTCCATCCACTCCCTCCCACCACACAGGCCACACTGCTATCATGGCGAAGGCTTGTTGCCTCCTCAGCTCATAGCACATGTCCAGCCAACCCCCGCATACCGATTCAAACCCTTGAACTCTTAATACCATATCTAAAAACTGACAAGTGGCGAGATCATGGTATTTTCTGGGTTGACGAACTCGTGTCGGGCCCTACTATCAAAACCTGGCAAGAGCTGGTCGAGACATATAAATTACCCACTACGGTCCACCATACATTTATGCAGATTAGTCACTTCCTCCGCAAACATCCCCCCCCCCCCCCCCCCGACTGTCCAGATAACAATTAACGCCTGGGACTTCCTCACAACCCCGGCTACGAAATCAAAGGGCATATCGTTGTTCTATGACCTCCTAGGGATAAATCTAAATTCTCTAAGACCCCACCCATGACACGTTGGGAAAGGGACTTAGGAACCACGTACCCGCAAGCCTCGTGGGTTAAATCGTTTAAAGCAGTAGCAGCGGCAACTCATTGCACTAATCACTGGGATCTCTCCCAAATCATAGTGGCGCGTTGGTACAAGACTCCAGTCATCCTGGCAAAGTTTATTCCGTCCTACTCGCCATTATGTTGGAGAGGTTGTGGCCACCCAGCTAATATTTTCCACATATTTTGGTCGTGTGTAGGCATTTCCAGCTTTTGGAAAAAAATATTTCAAATAATGGCTGAGGTGTCTGGGATACTGAAAAAACCCGACCCGGCTTTAGCGGTCCTCCATCTAGAGGTGCAGGACTATCCGTGGGAATTCCAAACCATTATGGTCCACCTACTTCTAGCGGCTAAGTTATGCATAGCTAGGCACTGGAAGGACAGCTTAGCCCCTAGCCACAGTGAAGTATTAGCGCAAGTTAACCTGACCTACCAATATGAGCGTCTGCTTGCAGCTAGGACTAGGGACACTGTCACGCCCTTTGACAAGCAATGGGCAGCCTGGGTTTATTGGTATCCCTCTCAGTAATGTACCTGCAATGATACGGAAGTTTCATGTTCTGTGTTGTGCTCTGTTTTATCTGTTCGCATTGTTTACTCCTACCCACAGGATTTGTTCCCACACGGGTGACTGTATTTTCTGATCATATTGTGTAACTGTATTTGGTCTGAAATTGAACAATGTCACTGATCAATGCTATTAGCTACACCTCGTCTTGAGCGAGAGTTTGCTTGTTTTTTTTTTTTTTTGTTCCTTGTTGTATGTGTATATGTTTTCTTGTAATTTGAAAACTCAATAAAAACCATTGTTAAAAAAAAAAAAAAAAAAAAAACTTGCATATCCTTGGATGACGGATCCGACCTGCACCAGGTCTTGATATTTGCACCTGAGCGGCTTTCCCTTCTTTCTCAAATATCACTTATACTGCCCACTGGGTGAACCTTCTGACGGTCGTTAAGCATGCAACCCGTGGCACCCGTGAAAATGTAGTTGTACCACCACGGATTGCAAGCAGGCCTGCCTCTTCTTCTCCTCCTCCTCCATCCTTCCTCTCCTCCTCAGCTGACTCCTCCTCTTCCGCTGCTACCGTCTCTTCTCCTGCGCCACCCAAGATCCCCAGAACCTATTCCACATGCCAGGTGAGATGTTGCCATGCTGTGCTGTGTCTGTTGTGCCTGGAAGCCAAGAGCCACACTGGTCCTGCACTCCTTTCAGCTTTGCGTTCACAGGCAGATCAGTGGCTGACACTGCTGAATTTGTCAGTTGGTAAAGTGGTGTGCGACAACTGTGCCAATCTGCTGAGCACGCTGAAACAGGCCAAAATAAAAAAACATCCTGAACTTGGTGGTGAAGTGATTTGTTGTTAAATACCCTGGGGTCAAGGACGTCTTGCGGCAGGCCAGGAAAATCTCGGGCCATTTCCGAAGATCTTACACAGCCATGGCTCGCCTTGCTGAGATTCAGTGGTGACACAACCTGCCCCTCAGGCGTCTTATTTGTGACTGCCCGACACAATGGAACTCAACGTTGCATATGCTCGATAGGCTGCTCCAGCAGAAACTTGTAATTAATGACTATCTGTTCGAACTCGGCGGCAAGACAGGTTTTGGGGAGCTTGGGTTTTTTCTCACCTCGCCAGTGGCTGCTCATGCGGGACGCATGCAGACTTCTGTGGCCATTCAACGAGATCACCAAACTGATCAGTCACGGCCAGGGCACCATAAGTGACATAATACCTTACACCTTCTTTCTGGAGCGTGCACTGTGTTGTGTCATTGATCAAGCCGTCGAGGAGCAGGGGCAGGAAGATCAGGAAGTCGCAATGTTGAATGAATTCCCAGGGGGTGCTACTCCATCTGAGACAAATCAACAGCAGGAGCCTGAAAAGGAGTCAGAGGAGGAGGATGGTGCTGGGGGGGATGAGGAGGAGCAAGAAGAGCATGCTTTAAACCTTTCTGGGTTCCCTGGTGTTATCCGTGGATGGGGGGAGGAGAACGAGGATGGCATTATCCTGGATGATGAGCTGGAAGCAGGCCACTATACCACTTCCAGTTTAGTGGGAATGGGGGCCTACATGCTGCAGCGTTTTAAGGGGGACCCCCGTATAAAATGCAAAAAAGGTCAGGGACCATGTACTGGGTGTCAACGTACTTAGACCCCCGGTACAAACACAAAATGGCGGAAATGTTACCACAATCACAGAGGGCGGTCAGAATGCAGCACTTCCAGGCCTTGCTGCGGGAAATGCTGCATTCTGCTTTTCCGTGCGCTGGCAGAGGAATTTCCAGTCACAGAGAGACAGTTGCGGGTAACAATCCAACAGCGCCTGCAAGAAGAGGGCGGTTGGAAGATGTCTTGGTCACTTCAGATATGAGATCCTTCTTTCAGCCGAACCATTGACAGCTGTACTCCCGATTCAGCATGAGGGAACGCCTAGACCGACAGGTGTCCGACTACATCGGGTTAACGGCCGATGTGGACGCTCTGAGGAGTGATGAACCCCTGGACTACTGGGTGGGCAGGCTTGACCTCTGGCCAGAGCTTGCACAATTTGCAATGGAAATGTTGGCTTGCCCCCCATCCAGTGTCCTGTCCGAAAGGACGTTCAGCGCAGCAGGGGGGATCGGGACCGATAAGCGCACTCGCCTAGCTCATGACAGTGTAGACTACCTTACATTTATAAAAATGAATGAGGCATGGATCTCTGAGGAATTCAACACATGTGACCAGTAGACCAGGTTACATCAAAATTTCTCCACCCACAACAATTCCTGGTCCTTGGCTTCGCTACATACAGCGGCATTAAAAGGCATTTCATGTCCATTGAATGGCTATTTTGGGGGCCTTTCAGGGCCAGCAATTATTTTTTTCTTTGAATGCCTAATGTACCTCCAGCCACCAAATACTAAGTTCTTTGCTGTCAGTTCAAACCATGTGAGCTAATTTTTGGAGCCTATAACGGCCGACACTTACGGTTCTGTGTACTGTGAACGCCTACCATACCTTTAGCCATCAAAAACTACGTTTTTTGCTGTCAGTTCAAACCATGTGAGCTAATTTTTGGAGCCTATACAGTCCGACACTTACAGTTCTGTGTACTGTGAATGCCTACCGTACCTCTAGCCATCAAAAACTAAGTTTTTTACTGTCAGTTCAAACCATGTGAGCTAATTTTTGCAGCCTATACAGGCCGACACTTGCTTCTGTATATACTGTGTGAATGCCTAATGTACCTTCAGCCACAGAATGCTACGTAATTAGCTGTCAGGTAGACCCATGTGGGCTAATGTGCGCACATATGGACCACACTTTCAGCAGCAGCTCTGACATGTCTGGGTAGTTTTTAAGAAACTTCTGCACCACCAGATTCAGAACATGCGCCAGGCAAGGGATGTGCGTCAAACCGGCTAGTCCCAGAGCTGCAACGAGATTTCACCCATTAGCACACACCACCAGGCCGGGCTTGAGGCTCAGCGGCAGCAACCAGTCAGCAGTCTGCTGTTCTATGCCCCTCCAAAGCTCCTGTGCGGTGAGTGGTGTGCGGTTTGTCAGCCAAACACATGAGTTTTAAAATCGCCTGCTGACGTTTACCCTGGGCTGTGTTGAATTTGGGGGTGAGGTTCTTTCGATGACCGGATGTGGGGGTGGTATATGAGGAGTAGGAGGAGGAGGAGGATGATGTGGAGTAGGAGGAGGAAGCAACAGGATGCAACAAATAATGCCCTGCGATCCTCGGTGGTGGAAGGACATGCACAAAACCGCCATCCGCCTCAGGCCCAGCTGCCACTACAATTACCCAGTGTGCAGTTAGGGAGATATAGCAACCCTGGCTGTGATTACTGGTCCATGTGTCTGTGGTTATGTGGACCTTGCCACAGATGGCGTTGCATAGCGCACACTTGATTTTATCCTCCACTTGGTTGTGCAGGGAAGGGGCGGCTCGCCTGGAAATTTTGTGGCGGTTGGGAACAACATACTGGGGGACAGCCACCACCATCAGCTGTTTGAAACAGTCCGTCTCCACCAGACGGAATGACAGCATTTCAAAGGCCAGTAATTTTGAAATGCTGGCATTCAGGGCCAGGGCTTTAGGGTGGGTAGGTGGGTATTTCCTCCTTCTCTCCAATGTTTGGGAGATTGACAGCTGAATGCTGCCGTGTGACATGTTGGAGATGCTTGGTGATGGTGTCGTATGTGGTGTTGTTAGTGGAACATCCTCTGTTTGCTGGTCGCCAGGTGTCACGGTGACGCCAGAGGTGGAGGGAGAGGCCGGGGCAGCAGCAGAAGAGGGATCAGGATGAGCATGAGAGAGTTCCTTGTTTTTAAGGTGTTTACTCCAATGCAGTTCATGATTTGCATGTAGATGCCTGGTCATTCAGGTTGTGCTCAGGTTAAGAACGTTTATGCCTCGCTTCAGGCTCTGATGGCACAACATGCAAACCACTCGTCTCTTGTCGTCAGGGCATTGTGTGAAGAACTGCCATGCCAATGAACTCCTTGGAGCAGGCCTTGGTGTGCTTGGTGCCTGGGTGCGGTGGACAGTAGCAGGCGTACTGTCTCTGGAATGCCCGCTGCGCTTTTGCACCCTGCTCCCTCTTTTGCTGTGCTGTTGCCTCTGTGCGACCACTGCCTCTTCCTCATAACTGCACGCCTCACTACCACGACCTTCAGTCCAGTCTGGGTCTAGGACTTCATCATCCTCCACATCATCTTCCACCCATTCATGACCCCTCACCTCCTCGTCGGTCTGCACATTGCAGAAAGCCTCAGCAGTTGGCACCTGTGTTTCGTCATCATCAGAGGCGTTTTGTGAAGATATTCCCATGTCCTCATCATGCAACAAAAGTGGTTCAGCAAAAACCCTGGCAACAGAGTCATCAAAAAGCATACAATTTTCCTGCATGATTTGGGGCTCTGACTGCTTGGCTGATTTGCAAGGGAGTGAGGTGGAAGACTGATGGGCATGAGCTGCAGGTGCCAACTCTGAGCTTTCTGCAGAGGACTGGGTGTTAGATACTGTGAAGGAACTGGAGGCACTGTCAGCTACCCAATCTACTATCGGGTGTACATGTTCTGGCTTCACCATCCATAGAGCGGCATTTGGGCCTATCAAATAACGCTGCAGATTCTGTCGCCTACTCTCACTAGAGGAAGGTGTTTGACTTGGAGCGGTAGTTGGCACTGAACGGCCACGTCCTCTACCAGAAACAGGAGTGCCACCAACACCACCACGACCATACCCACGTCCCTTATTTGATGTTCTCCTCATTATTTGCATTCACCCACCAAGCTGAAAGATTGGTCTCTCTCCGGTGTCAATTTACCTGGCAGTAGTCAACAATTACGTTCACTAAGGCAGTGCCCGTGTCATAAAAATGCTCTGTGGACCCAGCGTAATGTTTTTAGAGCCCAAAATACACTGATTCTCAATTTCTATGCGGAAATGTAAAAAATAATAATAATAATAATTGTACGCTGTATGCACAAGTGGTTTGTGGAACAAGAACAAGTATTTTTGTAATAAAATACAGAAAATGTGTATTTCACTGCTGTAAAATTGAAATTAATTATTTATATGCCGGGTGCACAACTGTTTTTTCGGCCTAAAACGCGACTTTTTTCAATAACACCCCAAAATGCAGCTTTTAACTGCTGTACATTAACAGTATATATTTATGCTATGTATGGACACCAGATTTGGGGACCCAGAACACAGATTTGGTCACCAAAATTCACAAATGCATTGGTAAACTGCTATATATTGGAAATAATTATTTAACCGCCGGATGCACCACTGTTTTTTTCGGCCTAAAACACGTCTTTTTTCAATTTAAAAAGAAAAAAAAAAAAACACTTGCAAGATGTGTGTAAGAAATTCTTCAGCTTTGTGCATGAGTGATCCTGAAAAATCCAGGCCTTACAGACTAGACATCACAAAGATAGTTGTTGGCCCATTTAAGAAAAATCTGAGAGAAATGGTCAAGCTGAGGAGATGCTTAAAACCAGAGGAGCTTACAGACCAGATGAACCTAATAGATCTGAAAACAGGGCATGAACAGTTTGAGAAGGGCTATCAGGAGCTGGTAACTGAGTACAGAAGGACAGTGGAAAGGTATGTCTAAGTATAGACCTCATCAGTGCTGTCTCAACTACTTTACAGCCTGATGTTTCCAGTCAGTGTATTCTATACAAAGCCCACTGAGTACTATTAGAGTACCGTCACTTTATTGTGGACTTTAAATTCTGACATGTGAAATTTGGATCAGTGCCATCTTAAGAGCATTAAAGGGCCTCAGGCAATGCAGCGCACTGGGGCACCGCCTACACAATCACCCACGAGAATAAAAATGCAAATTATCGATAAGGCAATATTTATTGGTACAGTAGTGCCAGGCTAATGACAGCTTCCAAGTTCAGCGGCTGGGTCTGGTGAACACAAACAGTTCCAGTGGAGGTAGACAGGCATTCCTGCAGTTGTGGGCTCCCTCTCCACGGCCCAAGTGGCCTAACAGCAGTGCAGGGACGACAGGCGCTTGCCACCTGTTAAGGTTGGCGGTGGGATGCACATGGGCATTGGGACTAGTGCTGGGCAAGTGGGGCCCCTTGGCAACTGCCCAGCATGCCCATTCAGTGAGATGGCCCTGATTCAGATGTAACCTATTGATGTTAGCAGCAATATATTGTTTGCTGCTTAAATAGTGTCTATAAACTAACACATTATTGGTTCAAACACCACTTGTTGAAGATTCCATTACTTGGTGGGTGCACCTGCTTTAAAGGTGCAAAATTGATGCTTTTTTTTTTTTTTTTTTTTTTTTTGTGATTTTGTAAAATTTTGAGGCTATTAACCTTTTTGTTTTTTTTCTTTTGGGGGGGGGGGGGGTGTTCAGCGGTTTTATTTTTCTAGTTGACTAAATTCAAACATTCATTTTTATTCTGAAGCACTTAAAAATCTGAATACAAAAATAACAAATAAATAATTATACATTTAAAAAGGGCACTTTTTAATTTTCCAGCCTTGGTCCAAGAGCATTTAATGAGGTTTGTTGTTCAGCTCCGAGGTTATGTGATGTTCGGGAGTTATGGAGCGAAGGAGGGGGGTCCAGGATTGGAGATTATATGTAACTTCACCAATAAATGCACTAAACATTTCCGTGGAACAATTTTCTACTTCTAACTTCTATAAAGGACTGTTATCCGAGGTGATATTATTGTAATCAGATTTGTATGTAGCTGATACTTTGTACATATTTTTTCATTTACCTATCAGGCAGCTCATGGATTTAGCTATGTACATTGATCTGTTGCTGATTCTTTAAATAGATACAAATAGACAAAGATTTGACTGGGCTGACCGAGTAGATACAATGTTTCGTTTTTCTTGCTTCTATCCCCATTGTATTGCGAGTTAAGAGCTCCACGAGCTTCCCAAATACAAAGTAACAATTTTATGGCGGGAGATTGTGGAGAATCTTTTATTGTAGCAATGCTTGAGTGAGGCATGAGAGTTTAGTAAGCTCTGCCACCTTGCGGTCATTCTAGGTACAACACTTCGGCGTGTGTGCAGTACCAGGAGATGAATAGGAAATGGCCAGAAAGTGGAGATGATCTCCGCAAAAAATTAAGGAAAATATAGAAATAAATTATTATGACTATTATATATTTATTGAAGCCTCACAAACGTGTCACCCACATCTCTGTACAAAGAGCCGGACATACGCAGTATTTATTCCTATTCTTAAATAAGGATATATTTTATTAATGTGATAAATTGTATTATTACTGTCAGGTAAAGGGCACTCTAAAGGCAAACACTTTGTCTTCTTATTATTAACACTCAGACTTGTAATACAGGTGAATAGTAATGAGGGGAAATGTGATCACAGGACATCATTCTCTCATCTCTCCAATCTTTCTCACCGCTAAACTCCTCCAACCAAAACCATGCACACCTACATAGAGCTCCAATGTCAGAACACATTGTACTCCATATTTCCAGAAATGATTTCCCCTCTTGGCTATTAATAGACCACGCCTATGATGGCTCCGAGTTGCTATATTTAAATCTCCCGCCATAATTCTACTGGCCGTTAGGAAGATTCAGCCGCATTATACCGCTAAAGCCGACATTGTAGAAGTTCTATTCATAGATCTGTTCATCTTCCTCCAAAATGACGTCACTTGGGTCGGTTTTCAGCTTCCAAATATTTACTCCAAAGCGGTAAAATCCTCGAATATTACTGCCACAAGCCCGCCAAGTAAACCCAATCATTTTTATTTTATATTACCAAACCCGACGGATCTTCTCAGAGTCACCCACTTCTTTTTAAGATGGAGTCAGACATACATGTTTGGGAGATCTGATTGTATAATTAGACACCGAAAATTGTGATCCGGGTGGGGGGACAATGTGCTATAATGACACCTGTCCGTCCTAACAGCAATTACGTTTTTTTTATATGATTTTAAAGTTTAATATAACACATTGAATTGATGTGAGTTTAGATAAGCAGGTGATCTCCTTGGTGTCCATTGCCCTCCATCCTTTAGATTAGACACATTGTTGGGATATGGGGCCCATAATCCAATGATAAGGCGCAGAGAACCGTGTGATGGATCAGTAGATGACTCCGGGGTGACATAGTCGGAGCTCAGCACTAACTGCAATACATTTTGCCGTTTTTAAACATATTTGTGATGATCTGATGGAGACAACATTGATTGATTTTCTTTCCACCTATTCTGGAGCTGTTGTAGGGTCAGTAAAATTCGCATTACCCTTATTTTATTTTTCACATTATATGGGGGAGGGGTGGGACTACAACAATAAATAGAAGAAGACTTTACTTGCACAAGTAACAGAAATGAAGGAAACAGTGAAGTGTACAGAAATCCTCTCTTCATCCATTCCCTGTTCATATTTGGCGCTATTCTTCCTTGGAGATTACACAGAAAACATTCGTCTGTCACACATCATAACAATTTCATATTTATACAATATTACGGTAAAAAAAAAAAGGCCTGCATTCTTGCTTATAAGAAAAAGCTGACCTGATGGAAGACTGATGGAAGGGGCGGGGTCACAGCCATTCAATACTCTGCAGAAAATGTCATTTACTTAGACACATTGTTAACATTTTTCTGATTTCTAGTTACAAAGAATGGACTGAAATTAAACAACTGTGTTTATTGATTCGTTGTATATATTTATCTGGCAGTGTCATGATTACTACAGATTTCTACCAGTCCTTTCACTTTTCGTTTATTTTAGGATGTAAGGGGGAAATCCGAAACGGCTACATGTCATGTCTGAAAGATGAAACGTTAATTATCGACCAGTTCCCCGATCATATACAGATCTGATAATGAAACATGTAATACTTTATTTCCAATCACATAGAAAGGTAGAGATCTATGAGAGAAGTCGCCTCACTATCATGTTCTGTATGTAGCAGTGGTGGGGATTTTGCATTCTGGAGAACATATGGAAATGCTTTACATTATTCTATAATCTTCCAATTCTATTTCTGTTTATTCCGTACTAATCAATGAATCTGCCTGAAAATAAAGTGTTAAAGATACTTCTCGGATAAATATCTCATCTGATGATCTCAGTGGGATTTGGTGTTATAACGGGCTGATTATTTGTCTGTAACGTTTTCACAATTCAGGCGGGAAATTTGAAAATCGCTATTTTAGATCTAAGCCAATCAGAACTGTGAGCGGTTTCATTATCAGCCTTCATTGGTCAGCGATGTATTCATGAGGATCCAAAGAATTCTATTCGAAAATTCTCAGTTTTCAGCCTGGAAAAGATTTGTTCCGTAGACTTTTCATTGATAGATCTCTATAACAAACATCCAATAACAGAGCAATTCTGTATTCTGATGTGCAAAATCAAAACAGAACAATAATATTTCTACATATTTATTTCCTGGAAGTGAAGGGACCGTCCCGGAAAGAGTGATATTTTCTATGAATAATATTCAGTGTCGGATTAGCCGATCTGAGATGACTGAGCAGATACAATGTTTCACTTTTCTTGCTTCTATCCCCCATTGTGTTGCGGAATAAAAGCTCCACGATCTCCCCAAATTATATTTAGATGAAGGAACAATGTAAGGCGGGAGATTGCGGAGAATCTTTCATTGTAACAATGTAGCAGAAGTGATTAGAGCAGTTGGGTGTGTGCAGTACAAGGCGAGGAATAGGAAATGTATAGAGCCAGAGAGGGGAGACGATCTCTGCAATAAAGAAGGATGGGATTAGAAGGAAGGTTTTATTCATTCCCCTTCCAGTCTGACCGACCTACTTCTCATCTCAAGATTATTAATGATGTTATTTTGAGTTTATTTTCTGTTATCCGGACAGCTAAAACTTGTAAAGGTAATACATTGTACGATACATGAAGATTGTATGACAGCTCGGTTGTGTAGTATGTGGGTGGCTCTTAGAAGAGCCTTTGTGTGTTGTTGGGGTGATGGGTGGGGGAGGGGTATTACTTGGCGCTGGTGTACTTGGTGACGGCCTTGGTGCCCTCGGAGACGGCGTGCTTGGCCAGCTCTCCGGGCAGGAGGAGGCGGACGGCGGTCTGTATCTCCCGGGAGGTGATGGTGGAGCGCTTGTTGTAATGAGCCAGGCGGGAAGCTTCGCCGGCGATGCGCTCGAAGATGTCATTGACGAAGGAGTTCATGATGCTCATGGCCTTGGAGGAGATGCCGGTGTCGGGGTGGACCTGCTTGAGCACCTTGTAGACGTAGATGGCATAACTCTCCTTCCTGCTCTTCCTCCGCTTCTTGCCGTCCTTCTTCTGGCTCTTGGTCACGGCTTTCTTGGAGCCCTTCTTGGGCGCCGGGGCGGACTTGGCTGGTTCAGGCATGATAAGGGATAAGAAGAATGTTTCCTCCGCTCTGAGAAGAGAAAAGTGTGCTGGCGCCGCCCTCATGTGCTGCTTATATAGGCGGTCCTATGCAAATGAGCACCCTCCCTCCTCACTCTTCTATTGGAAGACTCAGCCATGTGATGGGCAGTGACGTCATGTTTTCTTTCCTCAGTTAATGATTGGTTTAGATACAAACCTAGAGAGTATTGGCTGGTTTCAAACGTGGCCAATCATAAGGCAAGACGTCATATCATTCAGAGTATAACAGGAAAGGGAGCGGCTCCAGCCATTCACATCTCTTTGAGAGCTCCAATATCACAGAATCATGTCTGGCCGCGGCAAACAAGGAGGAAAGGTTCGGGCTAAGGCCAAGACCCGATCATCCCGGGCTGGTCTGCAGTTCCCAGTCGGTCGTGTTCACCGCCTGCTCAGGAAGGGTAACTATGCCGAGCGGGTCGGGGCCGGAGCTCCCGTCTATCTGGCCGCCGTCCTCGAGTATCTCACCGCTGAGATCCTCGAGCTGGCCGGTAACGCCGCCCGCGACAACAAGAAGACCCGCATCATCCCCCGACACCTCCAGCTGGCTGTCCGCAACGACGAGGAGCTCAACAAGCTGCTCGGGGGCGTCACCATCGCCCAGGGAGGAGTCCTGCCCAACATCCAGGCCGTGCTGCTGCCCAAGAAGACCGAGAGCCACAAGGCCGCCAAGACCAAGTAATCCCCAACAATCTCCCCATCCCCCTCCTCACCAAACACAAAGGCTCTTCTAAGAGCCACCCACATACATCACAGCGGAGCTGTACTCTCATTTCTATGGTGTGCAAAACTTTTTTATTTTTTTTTGGCCTGGGTGGAGATGTATCAAATACGATAAACCCCAATAGGTTTTAGTGCGATTTTCTGGTCTAAATAATTATGTAAATGTATTCTTAGTAGCTCCGGATCATAAATCCAGATGCCCGCCTTTACCTTCTCTCTAATCCTTATACTGCAGCACCAAAGCTTTCCTCCGTCTCCCACATCTCTATAGAGAGCCCCGAGATCCCGGATTGTGTCTACGGCGAGCAGTCAATTATTTATTGGTTTATTAAATGCCCCAAACCGCAGATTGTTTATTCACACTTCTAATACAGGTAAGTTGTACTGAGGACATTTCCTACCTAGAAATATGCGGAAATTCATTGGGAGATCTGATTGGACACTTGGATATCTAAAGATTTCACCTTGGTGGGGAGCACAATGGGCGATCATGAGACGTGTCAGTGCTTACAGCCATTGCCAGTTCTATTCTATTATAAAGATTTATAGAGCAATATCTTCTTACAGAGACTCCTCCTCATTGTCCTCCATACTTTACTTTTATAGATCAGAAATTATTCATTACATACCAAACATCCCCAACTGAAACATGATTACATCAGTCAGAACCTCCATCAGATGTTTTTGTTTAAATAAAATCTCGATCTTATTTTTTATATATATCAGATGTGATTGAAAAATTCCTCATATAGAATCCTCTTCTTCCGGGAAACAATCACCGGTCCCTTTAGCGGTAGTTTAAGAATAAAAAAAAGATCGTTAAAACATTATTGTACAGTTTTAGTCATTGATTTTACCCATCAGAATACAGAATCCGCCCTGCTAGAGAATGTTTCCTATAGAGATCAATGAAAAGTCTACTGAACAAGTATTTTCTGGGGGGAAACGGAGAAAGATCTCAGAACACATTTCCTTTTCGACGCCTCAGCAGGAATTACTGGCTGATTATGGAAACTCCCACAGCTCTGATTTCAAATTTGCCGCCTGAAATGTGTAGAACGTTACAAACAATCAGCTCTATTATACCGCCAAATCCGACACTGAGACCTGAGATCATCAGATGAGACATTTATCCGAGAAATATCATCAATGCTTTATTATCAAGAAGATGATTGGATAATGTAAAACATTTCCATATATTCTCTTTTATTCCAAGTCCTCAGAATGCAGAATCCCCCTCCCCCCACTATTACATACAGAACATAATAGGGAGATGACTTCTCTCATAGATCTCTACCTTTCTATAGGATAGGAAGTATTACACGTTTCATCATCACATCTGTATAGAAATATGCAACTAAAAATCAAATCTCTCTCCCCTCTTTCTGATCCATCTGTATTTGTACAGATAGCAGATGCACAGATTTGTTCTTCCTGTATCACAATCGGAATATTCAGAAATATTACATCTGTGTTGTATTTCTATCATCATCTCAGTATTAGTGATCTCCATTCTTTTCATCATGAAATAATGATTTCTAGGTTCAGTTCCAACAAAAACTGTATATTCTCCTCACTCAGCTCGGAAAATCTTCTATACATCAACTGCCCAACCAATTATATGTGTAACATTGTCCTGTTCTTCCATATCTTTGGTAAATGTAAAGCAGATTGAACAATCAGATTGCAGAGTGTATGGGCAGCTAGACATCGCAGCACTCCATTTCTTAGTTAAACAATTAGCGGAAGTTCTTCTTGTTACACGATAAATGTGTAGAAATAAATGTGTTGGGAGTTGTGAATGATCAGCCCTTTGTATGAGAAGGTGGGTGGCCCTGAGAAGGACCTTTGTTGGGGTGAAGTGGGTAGGTGGATGTTGGGGTTTAGCCTCCGAATCCGTAGAGAGTGCGGCCCTGGCGTTTGAGCGCATAGACGACATCCATGGCGGTGACGGTCTTCCTCTTGGCGTGCTCGGTGTAGGTGACGGCATCGCGGATGACATTCTCCAGGAAAACCTTGAGCACTCCGCGGGTTTCCTCATAGATGAGTCCGGAGATTCGCTTGACACCCCCTCTGCGGGCCAAACGTCGGATGGCGGGTTTGGTGATGCCCTGGATGTTGTCCCGGAGCACCTTCCTGTGGCGCTTAGCGCCTCCTTTCCCCAGACCCTTTCCTCCTTTACCGCGACCAGACATGATGATTCTCTGCTACAAAGACAGACTGAGATCAGCTGTCTGCCCGCCCTCCTTATATACAGCCTGAGCGGACCAGATGGAAACCTTCCTGGGAAAGAGGCGGAGTCACACCATTCATTACAAAATGAAGATAATCTTATTAATTTATAAGGCTCCTAATTATTATATTATATTCAGATATAATAATGCAATACAGCAATACATTTCCAGAAGATTCATTTATTCCTTCTTCTCATTTATTTTCGATTTATTCCTGGAGATTACACTGAACAGGAAACTTAACACTTTATACCAGAAACAAAGTAACCAGTTTCATGAAATTGTTCATAGTCATTTCATATCATTTAAATTTACAAATATTGTGAAAAGGAAACAAAGACACACATCTTCAGACATTTCACAGGCTGAGCGGACCTGATGGGAGACATGCTGAGAAGGGGGCGGGGTTCAGTCATTTATTACACTGCAGAGAAGTTAATTTATTTAGAAGCTTTTAAATGTTTTACTGAATAGAAACGGATGTAATTTATCAGAAGCGCAATGTTTCCTTTATTGATACACTGTACATTTTTTCTGACATATCATGATTATATATATTGCCCTTACTTAGAAACATTGTTAATATTTTGCTATTTCTATTTACAAAACTGGACTGATCAAATACGAAACATTTGTTTTTTTAATTCATTGTACAAATGTATCTGGCAGTGTCATTATTACTACATATTTCTACCAACACTTTCACTTTTTTTTTATTCTGGTTTTAATATGAGGGAAATCTGTAACTACTTCATCTCTGAAAGACGGAACATTAATTATCGACCAGTTCCACGATCATATACAGATGTGTATATGTTAATTTTCTCGGATAAATGTCTCATCTGATGATCTCAGGTCTCAGTGTCGGATTTGGCGGTATAATAGAGCTGATTATTTCTCTGTAACGTTCTTCACAATTCAGGCGGCAAATTCAAAAAGGAGCAATAGGAAATCTGAGCCAATCAGAGGTGTGGGCGTTTCCTTCTTCAGCCAGTAATGTCTTTCTTATGAGGATTTCAAAGAAATGTATTCTGAGATCTTTCTCCGTTTTCCCCCCCAGAAAATTCTTGTTCAGTAGACTTTTCATTGATCTCTATAGGAAACATTCTCTAGCAGGGCGGATTCTGTATTGTGAAGTAAAAGAAAAAAGACTGGAAGAAATGTGACATTTATATTTCGAACGTATTTATTATGCATGGTTAGATAAACTGCCCGACAATTCAGAGGGCGGTTGATCGATGTTCCCGGAGGAAGAGATATCAGATTTTAGTGTCGGATTATTCTATCTGAGATAATTGGAACGTTCCATAATATTCCGGCGGGAAATATGAGTTATAAAATGCGAAAATTGCACCAATCACAGTTCTGGGCGTTTTCTTCCGATAATAAAATCTATTTTCCTTCCAAGGAGTGTGAAGGGGATCTGAGATCTGTGTTCCTTTTTAGATGGGGGATGTTTGTTTGGTATTTAATATTCAATGATCTCTAATGCTGTTGAATATCTTCTGGAGATCAAAGGATGGAGGAAAATGACAGCCAGTCCCTGTAAGGAGATCACATCCTTCATTCCTTCATATTAAATACGATATAAACAAATATTAAAAAATAAATACATAAATATATAGCACGTTGTTCCCTCACCCGGATCACAATCTTAGGTGTGGAAACCAACAATCAGATCTCCTAAACACCTATATGCCACACTCACACATTCTTACAATAAAACATGCAGAGAACCGTTTGATGGATCAGTAGATGACTCCGGGGTAAAATAATCAGAGCTCAGCACTAACTGTCATGATTACTACAGATTACTACCAGTCCTTTCCCTTTTTGTTAATTTTTGGATGTAGGGGGGGCGTAACGCCTACATGTCATGTCTGAAAGATGAAACATTAATTGTCGGCCAGTTCCCCGATCATATACAGATCTGATAATGAAACATGTAATACTTTATTTCCCATCATATAGAAAGTTTGAGATCTATGAGAGAAGTGGCTTCACTATCATTTTCTGTATGTAGCAGTGGGGGGGATTCTGCATTCTGAGAACATATGGAAATGCTTTACATTATTCTATAATCTTCCAATTTTATTTCTGTTTATTCCGTACTAATCGATTAATCTGCCTACAAATAACGTGTTAAAGATATTTCTCGGATAAATATTTCATCTGATGATCTCAGTGGGATTTGGTGTTATAATGGGGCTGATTATTTGTCTGTAACGTTTTTCACAATTCAGGCGGGAAGATTTGAAAATGCCTAATTGAGTTCTGAGCCAATCAGAATTGTGAGCGGTTTCATTATCAGCCTTCATTAGTCAGCGATGTCTTTAAGAGGAATCCAAAGTATTCTATTCGGAGATTTTCTCCATTTTCAGCCCAGAAAAGATTTGTTCTGTAGACTTTTCATTGATAGATCTCTATAACAGTGCTCAGCTCTGCCTCCCCTCAGCAGCCGGCCACACACCGAAAATGGCTGAAAGAATGAACAAATGGACTGGACCCCCCCCCCCCCCCCCCCAAAGTGGCGGAATTTCAGGACACAGTCGCAATAGTGACTGTTGCGACTCTGTTAGTTCTGCCACTGATCCGTGGTGGGTCTAAGAGCAATGAGCCATGATTGGAAAGAGTTATCATTAATTTCTCTAATCACAGCTCTGAGAGTACTCTGTGCACTGATTGGGCAAAGCCTTCTTTTTTATTTAGTCAAAGGTTGCAATACTAACAAGTGAAATGGCAGAACATAATATGCAGAGATGTATAGTAACGAAGTAGAACTACTTAAGTACTGTACTTAAGTACCGAAATGCGGTATCTGTACTTTCCTAGAGTAGAATTTTTTTCTCCTACTTCTACTTTTACTTCACTACATTTTTTCGATGATTTCGATACTTCTACTCAAGTATTTTTTTTTTTGTGCTGCATAGTTACTCGTTACTTTTAAAAAAATTACCACTGCCAGAACAGTAGATGGCAGGTTGCATAAAGCTCAAAAAAATGTGTATAATGTCATTTGTAAATCAGCGCATACGAAAATAAAGGCTGTGTATAATAAAAGCTGCTATACCAAATCTTTCCAATAAAAAGAAAATATGAAACAAACAAATAAATGGTGCTACAGCGCTTAAAGTGCATCAAGAAACTACTAACAAACACAGGTTAATCATTTGAATAAATCATTAGAAATAATAAAAACAATATGATGTTCATACTTTTGACTTCTTTCTTTAATAACTACATAACACAGTACTTGTACTTCTACTTTCAGTACTTGAGTAGAATTTTTTTTTCAAAACTACTGGTACTTTTTACTTTTAGTACTTAAGTAGCAATTTTTTTTGAAAAAACTACTTGCAATACTTATGTAAAAAAAATGTTGAATACTTTAGTACTTCTACTTAAGTAACTTTTTCTGCGAGCACTTCCACTTCTACTCAAGTAATTTTTTGATCTAGCACTTGTACTTTTACTCAAGTAGAAATTTTGAGTACTTTATACAAGTCTGATAATATGACACTGTACATAGCACACCAGTGGTGGCTGGTGCATTGGGGGCGCAGGGGCACTGCCCCCCCCCCCATCCATGCATCCAGGCCCCTAATCTGCATGCGGGGCGACGGATGCATGGACTTCAATGGGGCTTTTTTTAGCCATGTGATTAGCAAGAGGCTTTAAGAGGTGGGCTTGGGGAGCAGAACACTGTGCCTCGAGCCCACCCAGTTGTGTGACAAAAACAAATGAAAATTCGCTATTGTCACACGGATCCTCCTCCTGGTCAATCAGGAAGCGAGTCTTGAGACACGTTTCCCGATTGACCGAAAGGAGAAGCCATGCCATTGGGTATAGAGGAGAAGGGAGGAGACGCAGAAGACAGGAGTCCTGCCTGGGACCTTCCATTGTGGTGTTCCAATGGCCACACATTTCCGACAGGCCTCCGAGTCCACCAGTTGATATGGCAGTAGTTGGTGGGCTATCAGTTACGACAAGCCAGCAGTCAACCGTTGGGCAAGAGTGTTATCCGGCGTCAAACTTTTTTTACGCTCTAACAGCCTGCCTTTTTCCAGAACAACATGAGGACTGCATGATGGAAGGTGGAGTGGAGGACAATTGTGAGGAGAGAAGAGAAGGAGAAGGAGAAGAGGCGGGACGGTGAGAGCCTGGAGTGTGGCTTTGTGGGTTCTGACGGCGTTGCTCCCACTGGGCTCGGTGATGGGAGGTCAGGTGCCTTCTTAAGGTGGTCATCCCTAGGTGAGTGTTGGGCTTACTGCGACTTATGCATTGACTGCAAAGGCTGCAGATGGCAACACTGTTGTCAACAGCGGACACATTAAAAAAGCCAACACTGCGGAGCCATGTTCTGGCGTCCTGGAGCGCCAGATGTGACCGTACATGGTTGATGGCTCGCTCCTGATACATTTGCAGTCTGCTTTGTCCCTCCTGTGCAATGCAAGTTCCGCCTGCTTCTCCTCCCTATTTGTTGGACCGTCTCTCCCTCTGAACTCCTCTCCTCGTCCTCTCTTGTGGGCACCCATGTGACGTCCATAGACACGTCATCATCCACGTCACCTTCCCCACCACTAACATTCGAGATCTTGGAGTCGGCAGCAACAGCGGGACCAACCTCCTTGGGCTGATCTGGGTACTGTGGTCAGACTGCTGAGTGGCGGCTGTTGCTACCTCCTCTTCCTGATCCGATGCCAAGAATGGCTGCACATCACAAATGTCTTGTGATGGATCGGAAAATAATTCCAGTGACTCAAGCGGAAGGTATATGGTGGTGGAGGTGTTGGTGGCGGTGTCTTTGGGGGTGCACACAGCAGAGAGTGAAGAGGGTGCACATAGAGAGGATGAGGAGGGTGCAGAAGAGGAAGGCTGAGTGAGCCACTCAACCAAATTTGGTGCGTCCTTTGACGTAATCAAACACACCTTCTGAAACTTCACACTTTGGCCCCAGCCTACTGCTCCTGCCCTACCATCCCTGCATAAGGGCCTGCCTCTTCCTCTGCCTGTCATTTTTTAAATTACCCTGTGACAAAAGTCTCTAGAGAAGCGCAGTATATGTGGAACAAGGTATATAACACCCCGCTTCAATCTGTGATATTGGGGGGCCACAGGTTTATCACACCAGTTCTACAAAAAATTGGCCAGTGACTGTTGTCACTGTGTGTAGCACAGTTAACGCAGCAAAAGAGGCCACATTTTTGCAGGACTAAAATACACTCTTAGAAAAGTATACTGTTAAATAACACCACACTTCAATATATGGTATTGGGGGGCCACTGGTCTATCACACCAGTTGTACAAAAAATTGGCCAGTGAGTTTGGCACTGTGTGTAGCCGAGTAAATGCTGCAAAAGAGGCAATATTGTTGCAGGACACAAATAAACTTATAAAAGAATACTCAGATGACACCCCACTTCAATCTGTGGTATTGGGGGGCCACTGGTTTATCACACCAGTTGTACAAAAAGTTGGCCAGTGAGTTTGGCACTGTGTGTAGCAGAGTAAACGCAGCAAAAGAGGCAATATTGTTGCAGGACACAAATACACTTATACAAGTATACTCAGATAACACCCCATTACAATATGAACTTGGTCGTGCAGCAATTCGTTGCCAAATACCCTGTGGTCCAGGAAGTCTTGCGGCAGGCCAGGAAAATCTTGGGCCATTTCAGAAGATCTTACACAGCCATTAATCGCCTTGCTGACATTCAGCGGCTACACAACCGACCCGTCAGGCATCTTATTTGTGACTGCCCAACGCGATGGAACTCAACATTGCATATTCTTGATAGGCTGCTCCAGCAGAAATGTGCAGTTAACGACTACCTGTACGAACTCTGGGGCAGGACAGGTTCAGGGGAGCTTGGGTTTGTTTCACCTCGCCAGTGGCTGCTCATGCGTGACACATGCAGACTTCTGCGGCCATTCGATGAGATCACCAAACTGGCCAGTCACAACCAGGGCGCCATCAGTGACATCGTACTTTATGCCTTCTTTCTGGAGCATGCATGGCGTTGTGTCATTGATCAAGCCGTCGAGGAGCAGGAAGATGAGGAAGTCGCAATGTTGGATGAATTCCCAGTGGGTGCTACTCCATCTGAGACAAGTCAACAGCAGGAGTCAGAAGAGGAGTCCGAGATGGATGGTGCTGGGGGGGAGGGGGGTGAGGAGAAGCAAGAAAAACATTCTTTAAACCTTTCTGGGATCCCTGGTGTTATCCGTGGATGGGGGGGGGGGGGGGGAACGAGGACAACATTATCCTGGATGATGAGCTGGAAGCAGGCCACTACACCACTTCCAGTTTAGTGTGAATGGGGGCCTTCATGCTCCAGTGTTTTAAGGGGGACCCCCGTATAAAAAGCATAAAGGCCAAAGAACCAGTACTGGGTGGCAATGTACTTAGACCCCCGGTACAAACAAAAAATGGCGGAAATGTTACCACAATCACAGAGGGGGGTCAGAATGCAGCACTTCCAGGCCTTTCTGCGGGAAATGCTGCATTCTGCTTTTGCATGCGCTGGCAGAGGAATTTCCAGTCACAGAGAAACTGTTGCGGGTAGCAATCCAACAGCGCCTGCAAGAAGAGGGTGGTTTGAAGATGTCTTGGTCAGTTCAGATATGAGATCCTTCTTTCAGCCAAACCATTGACAGCTCTACTCCGGATCCAGCATCAGGGAATGCCTAGACCGACAGGTGTCCGACTACATTGGGTTAACGGCCGATGGGGACGCTCTGAGGAGTGATCAACCCCTGGACTACTGGGTAGGCAGGCTTGACCTCCGGCCAGAGCTTGCACAATTTGCAATGGAAATGTTGGCTTGCCCCCACGTTCAGTGTCCTGTCCGAAAAGATGTTCAGCGCAGCAGGGGGGATCATGGCTAGGGTTGAGCGAACACGGACTGTATTATTCGGGTCCGTACCGGATAATTGGATTTTTGTTACCCAGACACGGACCCAAAAACTTTACTGTATATTTGGGTTTAAAATCCATGTTCGGTAATTTTATTTCCTGTTTTGTATGTAATGGCATGGTTTTAATGGCGCGGTTTCAACAGCCAATCAACAAGCTTTTAACTGGTGTGCCATAGAAGCCATCACAGCCATGCCTACTAATGGCATGGCTGTGATTGGCCAGCTGAAGCATGTGACCCAGGTCTTTATAAGCTAGAGACACAGTGTGGTGCGCGTCAGTCTGTTCTAGTGTAGGGAGAGAGCACACACAACGGTGCTGGCTGCTGCTGATTAGGGACAGAGACAGGAAAAAAAAAACATTGTGGCTGTTAGAAAAGAATGTAGGGACAGGTCGGAGTGTAGGCAGGGAAAGATAGAAAAGCATTTTAGGGACAGGCTGGAGAGAATAGGCAGGGAGAGATTAGGAGACACAGGACAGAACAATCGTCCGTTAGCGATCTACATCGATTTTGCTGTGTGGGGGGTGGTGCAGTGAACAATCTTTTTGCCCTCACTTGAGCCCACTGAGGAGGAGGAGGAGGGAGAAAAAAAATATTTTTATCAGTCTGTTGTGTGCAGCGTTCAGCTATATTTTACTACACAGTGCTGTTCTAATCTGCTATTTAAAAATTACAAATTTAAAGTGGAATTTTTTTTTTCCTTCATAGCCTGCTGCTGACCGTGACATAAAACATAAGACACTGCTGTGTTCACATCTGCTATTGAAAAATCACCAATTAAAGTGAAAAATAATTATTCATTTTTTCATTCATACGTTACTGTGACATACATCCTTCACACACAGTAAGAGATGTCCCGAACTGTTCGCCGGCGGACAGTTCCCGGCGAACATCGCTTGTTCGCGTTCGCCGCTGCGGGCGAACATATGTGATGTTTGGTCCGCCCACTATACTTCATCATTGAGGCAAACTTTGACCCTGAACCTCACAGTCAGCAGACACATTCCAGCCAATCAGCATACCCTCCCTCCCACCTCCTATAAAAAAGCAAGGGCAGCATCCATCTTAGATCATTCTGAAGCAGTGTTAGTAGTGAGAGCAGGGAGAGTGCTGCTGCTGCTGTTAATAGAGACAGTTGTTAGTCTTGTTAGATAGTGTTCTCGGTCCACTCCTGCTGTAAGGACAGCATCCTGACAGCACCCCAAAAAACCCTTTTATTTGAGCAATGTTTTCATATATATATATATATATATATATATATATATATATATATATATATATATATATATATATATTGTGCAGTTGCCTGGCGCCTGCCCGCCGTTTGTGAGAGGCCACAGACCCACCACAGACTGTACTGTGTGCACACCACACTCATATCGGATGGCACAGTACCTTGCTTTTTATTTTTTTTTTCCTCTGTCATAATTGCAGTGAGTGTCAGGTCCACAGAGTGTACTGTGCCCACTGCAGTGCCCACCACTGATATATACGGTGGCACAGCAGCTTGCAAATTGAAAAAAATATATATTTTTTTATAATTGCAGTTGCCTGCCCTGCCAGTGACCGTCAGGTCCACAGAGTGTACTGTGCCCACTGCAGTGCCCACCACTGATATATACGGTGGCACAGCAGCTTGCAATTGAAAAAAAAAAAAAAAAAAAAAACATATGTTTTATAATTGCAGTTGCCTAGCCTGCCAGTGAGTGTCAGGTCCACAGAGTGTACTGTGCCCACTGCAGTGCCCACCACTCATATATACGGTGGCACAGCAGCTTGCAAATTAAAAATATATATATATTTTTTTTTTATAATTGCAGTTGCCTGGCCTGCCAGTGAGTGTCAGCTCCACAGAGTGTACTGTGCCCACTGCAGTGCCCACCACTCATATATACGGTGGCACAGCAGCTTGCACATATAGTACCACAAATCTAAAAAAAAATGACAGGCAGAGGCAGGCCACCCGCAGGGGCCGTCATGGTCGTGGTGCTGTGATTTCCTTTGGCCCTAGAATAATGCCCAGTGTTCAGAAGCCACGTAACCTGAACTCAAAAAATTCTGATGACATTGTTGACTGGCTTACACAGGACACCCAATCTTCTACAGCTTCCACTCGGAACCTTAATGCACCATCCTCCTCCAGCTCAGCTTCGGGCACCTCTCAATTTACCACTCGCCCGCCCGCCGGCACCACCACCAACACTAGCACCACAGCCACTTCAGTTGATCTGTCAGAGGAGTTATTTACACATCAGTTGGAAGAAATAAGTGATGCACAACCATTAGTGCCAGAGGATGTAGATAACGGGGATATGTTTCAGTCAGGCAGCATTATACACATGGACGTACATTGTGATGATGATGATGATGATGATGATGATGATGGTGATGTTGTACCTGCTGCTGCTGCCTTTTCTGAGTTGTCAAGTGAAGCGGCTGATGATGACGATGTGTCCGTGGATGTCACCTGGTTGCCTGCTCGAAGAGCAGAAGAAGAGGGGGGAAGTTCAGATGGGGAGACAGAGAGGAGGAGGAGACGAGTTGGAAGCAGGGGGAGGTCATCGCAAGGAGCTAGTGGCACAGTCAGACAGCATGTATCGGCACCCGGAGTCGGCCAGACAGCACGCCAATCAACGCAAGCTGTTGCCACCACAAGAATGCCATCATTGCAAAGCTCAGCAGTGTGGCATTTTTTTTGTGTGTCTGCCTCTGATAGCAGCGATGCCATTTGCAACCTGTGCCAAAAGAAACTGAGTCGTGGGAAGTCCAACACCCACCTAGGTACAAGTGCTTTGCGAAGGCACATGATCTCACATCACAAACGCCTATGGGATCAACACATGAGTAAAAGCAGCACACAAACTTGAAGCCACCATCCTCCTCATGGTCCAGCATCTTTTTTTTTTTTTTTTTGAAAATATTTTTTTTTTTTTATTAAAGAGTTAAGTCAAACAAACAAAACACGTAGCAGTTCAATGTATCAAGTACATGGCAGTACAACAAGTGCATGGCAATCATCAACGTCATTTACACAGTATAAGAAATGATTAATCTTCAATCTTTGGACCAAAAGTCCCAATACTTAGTGAATTTATGTAGCTGCAAATTATTAATGGCTATAGATCTTTCAAACTGATAGTTAGTACGTAACAGTGAGATCACTTCAGTCAAGTTAGGCACGTCTGTGGACTTCCACCTCCTCAAAATTAGTGTTCTCGTGGCTAGTAGGACATGCGATGTCCATGGTCTGTACACTAGAGGGAGAGTATCCAAACCTAGGTGCAGGATAGCCAGAGCTGGATTGGGTGTTATTATACAACCTGTGTATTTCGCTATATAGCTGAACACTTGGTTCCACAGGCTAGTAAGAGACGGGCAGGACCACATCACATGAAAAATTGTACCTACACAGGAGCATTCTCTCCAGCAGAGTTGGGAGTATTTGTTAGAGAAACCCGCTAACCTGTATGGTGTGTAGTACCATCTATGGGTGATTTTAAGTGTCATCTCCCAGTGATTAGAGCAATGAGTATGTCTATTTGCTTCTGACAATGTACGTTTCCATCGGGATACCGAGAAACACTCCCTGAGATCTCTATCCCACTTGAACATGGTCATTGTTTTGAAGAAGTCACCAGTATGTAGAATGGCATGGTAAAAGTTAAACAGTTTTGGTGTATTTTTGGGGGCTGCCGTAAGCAGCTCCCACACTTTCCCCTCCACGTTAATGTGCTGGACTGGGTGTTGTCTCATGAAGTGGTGTATACGGTAAATTTGGAAAAAACTGGAGCGCGGTATTTGGTATTGCGTCTGAATCTGGTCAGGGGGCATGAGGGAGGATTGTCTGTATAGGTGCTGAATAGTCGCGATATTCCCCTGGGTAGTGACACTCACAGGGAGGTCAGGCAGATATATGTGTAGGATTGAGGATGGAATATTTTCGGTAGGAAGAAGGGCACAGTCCTTGTCAGGCCCGATGACCTTGCGCCAGGCCTTTATGGAGGCCTGCATGGGGGGGGGAGAAGGAGGAGAGGTTCCAAGGGAGCCACGCATCCCCCAGAAGTAAGTCCCTAAGGTTCTCGGTGGGGGCTATGTTGGTTTCCAAGTCTACCCAAAGGGGGGCATCTACTGTGTGGAACCAGTTGCGGGTTTGTGCTAGTACAGTGGCCCAATAGTATCCTTGAATATTGGGAACCGCAGCTCCTCCATGGCATCTTTTGGCGGTCAGGACAGAGGCAGAACAACGGGCCCTCTTCCCCTCCCATATGTATTTTTGCATATGAGAAGTGAATTTAGCTAAGCATGTTGCTGGATAGTGAATGGGAAGGGCCCTAAACAGGTATAAAAGTTGAGGGAGCAAAAACATCTTATATGCGGCTACTCTTCCATGCCATGATAAGTACAGAGGTTGCATATGTGTGGTTTCCGTGTCTAATTTGTGGAGAAGCCTAGTCACGTTAACTGTGAGGAGTTTTGTGGGATCGGCTGGGAGGTCAATACCTAGATAGTGGATTTTGTCGGTGGACCAAGGGATGGGGACCTGCGATGCGAGTAGAGTTTGCGTCTGACGCGCAACTCCAAGGTTCAGGACCGTGGACTTGGACGCATTGAGTTTATAGTATGAGATACTGTGGAATTGTTGTAAAATCGTGTACGCAGCTGGGAGGGATTTAGATGGTTCTGTTAGCATGAGGATGATGTCATCCGCGAATAATGTGATTTTGTGGTGGTATGAGGGGTAAGAAAAGCCAATGATTTGAGGATGTGAACGGATAGTTTCGGCGAGGGGTTCTATTAGTAAGTTAAAAATCGTGGGGGAGAGGGGGCACCCTTGCCTCGTGCCGTTAGTGATGGGAAAATTTTTGGACACTATCCCTGACGTGTACACATGGGCTGAGGGAGAGGAGTATAGGGCTAGTATAGCGGAGAGGATAGGGCCAGAAAAACCAAATTTTTGTAATGTGTGTTCCATGTAGCCCCAGTGTACCCTATCAAATGCCTTTTCGGCATCCAACGTTAGGAGGACAGCAGGTATCTTGCGTCGTTGTGCTAGGTGGAGAATATTTACCATTCGTCTTGTGGCGTCGGATGTCTGGCGACCAGGCGTAAAGCCCATTTGGTCCTTGGCTATCAATGAGGGGAGAAACTTTTGAATACGTTTGGATAGGATTCTCGCGTAAATTTTAGCGTCCGAATTTAGTAAAGAGATGGGTCGAAAATTCGCTGGGGTGGTTGGGTCCTTGCCGGGCTTCGGGAGGGTGACTACGTGTGCACTCAGAATGTCAGGGGGAAGACTAGCATCAGTCATAGCTTTGTTAAAGACCTCTGTCAGCGTGGGACCTATATGGGGAAGGAATAGCTGGTAATATTCGTTGGGGAGACCGTCAGGCCCTGGTGACTTGCCTTTCGGTAGGGCTTTAATGCTAGATTGGACTTCCTCAAGTGTGATGGGTGCATTTAGAGAGGCCAGTTGGGATGAGGAGAGTGTCGGCAGATTAATGGCGCTTAAAAATTTCTCTATGTCTGCTACTGAGGGTTGGTGTTCTGAGGGGTCATCTTTTAGGTTGTACAGGGAACCATAGAAAGATGCGAAGGCATCTGCAATAGCCTGCGGATGCGTAATTTTGGCCTTAGTGACGGGGTCTATCAAGAACGGGATTCTAGACTTGGCTTGCTTTTGTTTAACTCTATTCGCCAGAAATTTGCCAGCCCTGTTAGCCTGTGAGTAGGACTTTTGCTTTAGGTAATTGAGGTGTTTATCCGAGGCTTCCAGTAGGAGGATTCGGAGTTCTAGCCTAAGTCGAGTTAGGCGGTCTGATATAGTGACTGTGGGGCCCTTTTTATTACTTTCCTCCAAAACATGAATCTCAGTCAACAAGGAAGACGTTTTCTGGTTCCTCAGTCTCTTCCTCCTGGCCTGCTGCTGAATGCACACCCCTCTCACGAAGGCCTTGTGTGCACCCCACAGCACCCAGGGGTCCGAGACCGACTGTTTGTTGAGCAGGAAAAACTCCTTTAAGCTGCCCGAGACCCGGGTAGAGCAGCCCGAGTCCTGCAGCATTCCAGTATCGCATCTCCAAATACGAGATGACGCTACCCGAGCGTTCTCCTCGACGATCAGTTCAACCGCTGCATGATCTGACCAAGTAATGTCCTGGATCGTCGAGGAGGACACTTTCGATAGGAGATCTCCATCAACCACAAATAAGTCTATTCGAGAGTAAGACCTGTGCCTGGGTGAGAAGTAGGAGTAATCCCTCTCGGTGGCATGTTGACACCGCCATACATCATACAACTTTTCTGAATGTAACAGCCCCCCCATCGATTGTTGCCGGCCCCGGGGGGACGAAGAGGTGTCCATCCCAGGGTCTGCAACCACATTGAAATCGCCACACAGGAGCAAGCGACCCTGTCTGACCGCATGTCAGCCTGCATAGTATTGCGCAGGGCATACATCATGTCTCTCATAGTGCCTTCAGAGATAGGGTTGCTACCGGTGGGGAAGGAGGCAAAGGGGTCAGGGCCATGAGAGGGAGAAGCATGTGTGTGCTGTCCAGGGAGGCTGGTGTCCATACCTGGGAACATGGATGGTCTCTGCGGTGAGTCTCTCCTCTGCCTGTTCTTGGCTGGGCTCCTGGACGAGGGAGAAGGAGGAGAAGGTGACTCAGATGACTGGCCACTGTCCGGGTTGGCGATCTGCCTGTGGAGCGGTGGGTGAGTAGAGAGCGGCTGCAGTTTATGGAGCGCAGCGGCTCCCTGTCCTCCTCGTGTTCCTGAGGCGCCGCCATTTTGGTGTAGCCCGGAGCTCTGTGAGATGAGGAAACCGGACAGTTTGTTGGACTGCTCCGGTCCCTTCTTTCAGCGGGCCATGTCGGCGGGTGTTTGCGGAGGCTGCTGGTGCGGCTGGCGGTCGTCTGCTGGGTCTGAGCTCTCGGTGGCTGCGTTTGTCCCGGGCGGCTCGGCGGAGCAGGATTAGCAAGCAGCCATCTTCCGCGCCGCGGCCACGCCCCTTATGGTCCAGCATCTTCAGCCACGTCAACCACTGCTGTCCTCCTTGCCCCCTATCAACAACCCGCCAGTGCCGCCACTCCGCCTCTCACCTTCAGCAGTTTCTGCTCATCTGCCCACAGTCAGGTGTCTGTCAAGGAAATGTTTGAGCGTAAGAAGCCAATCTCACAGAGTCACCCCCTTGCCCGGCGTCTGACAGCTGGCTTATCGGAACTCTTAGCCTGCCAGATTTTACCATACAAGCTGGTGGAGTCTGAGGCCTTAAAAAAAATTGTCGCTATTGGGACACCGCAGTGGAAGGTACCCGGCCAAAATTTTTTTTTCACAAAAGGCAATCCCCAACCTGTACTCTATTGTGGAAAAGGAAGTCATGTCATGTCTGGCACACAGTGTTGGGGCAAGGGTCCATCTGACCACTGATAGCTGGTCTGCAAAGCACGGTCAGGGCATGTATATCACTTACACTGCGCATTGGGTAAACCTGCTGGCGGCTGCCAAGCATGGAATGCATGGCTCTGCAGAGTTGGTGACACCGCCACGACTTGCACCTCCTCTACTCCTCCTACTCCATCCTCTTTGCTAACCTCCTCGGCTGAGTCCTCCTCTGCTGTTGCGTCTTGCTCCACACCAACTGTACCCCCCCCCCCCCAGCTCCCCAGGGGCTATTCCACATGCCGGATATGACGGTGTCACGCTGTCTTGGGATTGACTTGCCTGAAAGCAGAGAGTCACACCGGACCAGCACTACTGTCCGCCCTGAACGCACAGGTGGATCAGTGGCTGACCCTGCACCAACTTGAGATCGGCAAAGTGGTGTGTGACAACGGAAGCAATTTGTTGGTGGCATTGAATTTGTGCAAGTTGACACATGTGCCGTGCATGGCACATGTGTTGAATCTGATTGTACAACGCTTTGTGCATAAGTACCCAGGCTTACAGGACGTCCTCAAGCAGGCCAGGAAGGTGTGTGGCCATTTCAGGCGTTCCTACATGGCCATGGCGCACTTTTCAGATATTCAGCGGCGAAACAACATGCCAGTGAGGCGCTTGATTTGCGACAACCCGACACGTTGGAATTCAACACTGCTAATGTTCGACCGCCTGTTCCAACAAGAAAAAGCGGTCAACGTGTATTTGTATGACCATGGGGATAGGACAGCCTCTGCGGAGCTGGGTATTTTTTTGCCACGTTACTGGACGCTCATGCGCAATGCCTGTAGGCTCATGCGTCATTTTGAGGAGGTGACAAACCTAGTCAGTCGCACCGAAGGCACCATCAGCGACATCATCCCATATGTTTTCTTCCTGGAGCGTGCCCTGCGAAGAGTGCTGGATCAGGCCGTAGATGAGCGTGAAGAGGAAGAGTTGTGGTCACCATCACCACCAGAAACAGCCTTATCATCACTTGCTGGACCTGCGGCAACGCTGGAAGAGGAGTCTGAGGAGTCAGAGGAGGAATGTGGCTTTGAGGAGGAGGAACACCAACCACAGCAGGCATCCCAGGGTGCTCGTTGTCACCTATCTGGTACCCGTGGTGTTGTACGTGGCTGGGGGGAATAACACACCTTCAATGACATCAGTGAGGACGAGGAATTGGACATGAGTAGCTCGGCATCCAACCTTGTGCAAATGGGGTCTATCAAAGGTATGGTGGCGGATAGAGTATCCCATGTGATCAATTTATTTGCGGACGACGTTGTTTTGATTATCAATAACCCCCTGATCTCCCTTCCAATTATTCACAAACTGTTAACGCATTTCAGCAGGCTATCATATTATAAAGTGAATTTTAGTAAGTCCTTGATACTGGATTTAGGTCTCAATGCCCACACCAAACGGCACCTGCATCAGCGGTTCCCTTACACTTGGGCAAAGGATACGATTCCCTATCTAGGTATCCACCTTTCGGCTGATCTTACGAAAATCATTGATATACATTTCAAACCCCTTATTGAAAAGATTCGTCAGAACTTGACACGCATGTCTAAAGTGGAAATGTCATGGATAGGCAGTATTGCCTCGTTTAAAATGATGGAGTTACCCAAAATCCTATACCTCTTTAGGACGATCCCAGTCACTGTACACCACAAATACTTTATGGAATTGAGGCGTATTCTCCGCAATTATGTATGGATGGGGAAGAAACCCAGATGCTCGCAGACACACCTAGTGAAACACAAATCGGTGGGGGGGGGATGGGATGGCCAATACTGGAGGACTACTACACGGTATCACTACTGACGCAAGCCAAGCGGTGGTTTCATGGGTCCACGGAAGCTCTCTGGGTCAGACTTGAAGCAGCCTTAGCGCTCACTCCTTCATTACATCTGCTTCTTCTGGCGGACTCATGGAGGCCACTGCCCCTCCATCCACTCCCTCCCACCACACAGGCCACACTGCTATCATGGCGAAGGCTTGTTGCCTCCTCAGCTCATAGCACATGTCCAGCCAACCCCCGCATACCGATTCAAACCCTTGAACTCTTAATACCATATCTAAAAACTGACAAGTGGCGAGATCATGGTATTTTCTGGGTTGACGAACTTGTGTCGGGCCCTACTATCAAAACCTGGCAAGAGCTGGTCGAGACATATAAATTACCCACTACGGTCCACCATACATTTATGCAGATTAGTCACTTCCTCCGCAAACATCCCCCCCCCCCCGACTGTCCAGATAACAATTAACGCCTGGGACTTCCTCACAACCCCGGCTACGAAATCAAAGGGCATATCGTTGTTCTATGACCTCCTAGGGGATAAATCTAAATTCTCTAAGACCCCACCCATGACACGTTGGGAAAGGGACTTAGGAACCACGTACCCGCAAGCCTCGTGGGTTAAATCGTTTAAAGCAGTAGCAGCGGCAACTCATTGCACTAATCACTGGGATCTCTCCCAAATCATAGTGGCGCGTTGGTACAAGACTCCAGTCATCCTGGCAAAGTTTATTCCGTCCTACTCGCCATTATGTTGGAGAGGTTGTGGCCACCCAGCTAATATTTTCCACATATTTTGGTCGTGTGTAGGCATTTCCAGCTTTTGGAAAAAAAATATTTCAAATAATGGCTGAGGTGTCTGGGATACTGAAAAAACCCGACCCGGCTTTAGCGGTCCTCCATCTAGGGGTGCAGGACTATCCGTGGGAATTCCAAACCATTATGGTCCACCTACTTCTAGCGGCTAAGTTATGCATAGCTAGGCACTGGAAGGACAGCTTAGCCCCTAGCCACAGTGAAGTATTAGCGCAAGTTAACCTGACCTACCAATATGAGCGTCTGCTTGCAGCTAGGACTAGGGACACTGTCACGTCCTTTGACAAGCAATGGGCAGCCTGGGTTTATTGGTATCCCTCTCAGTAATGTACCTGCAATGATACGGAAGTTTCATGTTCTGTGTTGTGCTCTGTTTTATCTATTCGCATTGTTTACTCCTACCCACAGGATTTGTTCCCACACGGGTGACTGTATTTTCTGATCATATTGTGTAACTGTATTTGGTCTGAAATTGAACAATGTCACTGATCAATGCTATTAGCTACACCTTGTCTTGAGCGAGAGTTTGCTTGTTTTTTTTTTTTTTTTTTGTATGTGTATATGTTTTCTTGTAATTTGAAAACTCAATAAAAACCATTGTTAAAAAAAAAACAAAAAAAAACTTGCATATCCTTGGATGACGGATCCGACCTGCACCAGGTCTTGATATTTGCACCTGAGCGGCTTTCCCTTCTTTCTCAAATATCACTTATACTGCACACTGGGTGAACCTTCTGACGGTCGTTAAGCATGCAACCCGTGGCACCCGTGAAAATGTAGTTGTACCACCACGGATTGCAAGCAGGCCTGCCTCTTCTTCTCCTCCTCCTCCATCCTCCCTCTCCTCCTCGGCTGACTCCTCCTCTTCCGCTGCTACCGTCTCTTCTCCTGCGCCGCCCAAGATCCCCAGAACCTATTCCACATGCCAGGTGAGATGTTGCCATGCTGTGCTGTGTCTGTTGTGCCTGGAAGCCAAGAGCCACACTGGTCATGCACTCCTGTCAGCTTTGCGTTCACAGGCAGATCAGTGGCTGACACTGCTGAATTTGTCAGTTGGTAAAGTGGTGTGCGACAACTGTGCCAATCTGCTGAGCACGCTGAAACAGGCCAAAATAAAAAAACATCCTGAACTTGGTGGTGAAGTGATTTGTTGTTAAATACCCTGGGGTCAAGGACGTCTTGCGGCAGGCCAGGAAAATCTCGGGCCATTTCCGAAGATCTTACACAGCCATGGCTCGCCTTGCTGAGATTCAGTGGCGACACAACCTGCCCCTCAGGCGTCTTATTTGTGACTGCCCGACACAATGGAACTCAACGTTGCATATGCTCGATAGGCTGCTCCAGCAGAAACTTGTAATTAATGACTATCTGTTCGAACTCGGCGGCAAGACAGGTTTTGGGGAGCTTGGGTTTTTTCTCACCTCGCCAGTGGCTGCTCATGCGGGACGCATGCAGACTTCTGTGGCCATTCAATGAGATCACCAAACTGATCAGTCATGGCCAGGGCACCATAAGTGACATAATACCTTACGCCTTCTTTCTGGAGCGTGCACTGTGTTGTGTCATTGATCAAGCCGTCGAGGAGCAGGGGCAGGAAGATCAGGAAGTCGCAATGTTGAATGAATTCCCAGGGGGTGCTACTCCATCTGAGACAAATCAACAGCAGGAGTCTGAAAAGGAGTCAGAGGAGGAGGATGGTGCTGGGGGGGATGAGGAGGAGCAAGAAGAGCATGCTTTAAACCTTTCTGGGTTCCCTGGTGTTATCCGTGGATGGGGGGAGGAGAACGAGGATGACATTATCCTGGATGATGAGCTGGAAGCAGGCCACTATACCACTTCCAGTTTAGTGGGAATGGGGGCCTACATGCTGCAGCGTTTTAAGGGGGACCCCCGTATAAAATGCAAAAAAGGTCAGGGACCATGTACTGGGTGTCAACGTACTTAGACCCCCGGTACAAACACAAAATGGCGGAAATGTTACCACAATCACAGAGGGCGGTCAGAATGCAGCACTTCCAGGCCTTGCTGCGGGAAATGCTGCATTCTGCTTTTCCGTGCGCTGGCAGAGGAATTTCCAGTCACAGAGAGACAGTTGCGGGTAACAATCCAACAGCGCCTGCAAGAAGAGGGCAGTTGGAAGATGTCTTGGTCACTTCAGATATGAGATCCTTCTTTCAGCCGAACCATTGATAGCTGTACTCCCGATTCAGCATGAGGGAACGCCTAGACCGACAGGTGTCCGACTACATCGGGTTAACGGCCGATGTGGACGCTCTGAGGAGTGATGAACCCCTGGACTACTGGGTGGGCAGGCTTGACCTCTGGCCAGAGCTTGCACAATTTGCAATGGAAATGTTGGCTTGCCCCCCATCCAGTGTCCTGTCCGAAAGGACGTTCAGCGCAGCAGGGGGGATCGGGACCGATAAGCGCACTCGCCTAGCTCATGACAGTGTAGACTACCTTACATTTATAAAAATGAATGAGGCATGGATCTCTGAGGAATTCAACACATGTGACCAGTAGACCAGGTTACATCGAAATTTCTCCACCCACAACAATTCCTGGTCCTTGGCTTCGCTACATACAGCGGCATTAAAAGGCATTTCATGTCCATTGAATGGCTATTTTGGGGGCCTTTCAGGGCCAGCAATTATTTTTTTCTTTGAATGCCTAATGTACCTCCAGCCACCAAATACTAAGTTCTTTGCTGTCAGTTCAAACCATGTGAGCTAATTTTTGGAGCCTATAACGGCCGACACTTACGGTTCTGTGTACTGTGAACGCCTACCATACCTCTAGCCATCAAAAACTATGTTTTTTGCTGTCAGTTCAAACCATGTGAGCTAATTTTTGGAGCCTATACAGTCCGACACTTACAGTTCTGTGTACTGTGAATGCCTACCGTACCTCTAGCCATCAAAAACTAAGTTTTTTACTGTCAGTTCAAACCATGTGAGATAATTTTTGCAGCCTATACAGGCCGACACTTGCTTCTGTATATACTGTGTGAATGCCTAATGTACCTTCAGCCACAGAATGCTACGTAATTAGCTGTCAGGTAGACCCATGTGGGCTAATGTGCGTACATATGGACCACACTTTCAGCAGCAGCTCTGACATGTCTGGGTAGTTTTTAAGAAACTTCTGCACCACCAGATTCAGAACATGCGCCAGGCAAGGGATGTGCGTCAAACCGGCTAGTCCCAGAGCTGCAACGAGATTTCACCCATTATCACATCCCACCAGGCCGGGCTTGAGGCTCAGCGGCAGCAACCAGTCAGCAGTCTGCTGTTCTATGCCCCTCCAAAGCTCCTGTGCGGTGAGTGGTGTGCGGTTTGTCAGCCAAACACATGAGTTTTAAAATCGCCTGCTGACGTTTACCCTGGGCTGTGTTGAATTTGGGGGTGAGGTTCTTTCGATGACCGGATGTGGGGGTGGTATATGAGGAGTAGGAGGAGGAGGAGGATGATGTGGAGTAGGAGGAGGAAGCAACAGGATGCAACAAATAATGCCCTGCGATCCTCGGTGGTGGAAGGACATGCACAAAACCGCCATCCGCCTCGGGCCCAGCTGCCACTACAATTACCCAGTGTGCAGTTAGGGAGATATAGCAACCCTGGCTGTGATTACTGGTCCATGTGTCTGTGGTTATGTGGACCTTGCCACAGATGGCGTTGCATAGCGCACACTTGATTTTATCCTCCACTTGGTTGTGCAGGGAAGGGGCGGCTCGCCTGGAAATTTTGTGGCGGTTGGGAACAACATACTGGGGGACAGCCACCGCCATCAGCTGTTTGAAACAGTCCGTCTCCACCAGACGGAATGACAGCATTTCAAAGGCCAGTAATTTTGAAATGCTGGCATTCAGGGCCAGGGCTTTAGGGTGGGTAGGTGGGTATTTCCTCCTTCTCTCCAATGTTTGGGAGATTGACAGCTGAATGCTGCCGTGTGACATGTTGGAGATGCTTGGTGATGGTGTCGTATGTGGTGGTGTTAGTGGAACATCCTCTGTTTGCTGGTCGCCAGGTGTCACGGTGACGCCAGAGGTGGAGGGAGAGGACGGGGCAGCAGCAGAAGAGGGAGCAGGAGGAGCATGAGAGAGTTCCTTGTTTTTAAGGTGTTTACTCCAATGCAGTTCATGATTTGCATGTAGATGCCTGGTCATTGAGGTTGTGCTCAGGTTAAGAACGTTTATGCCTCGCTTCAGGCTCTGATGGCACAACATGCAAACCACTCATCTCTTGTCGTCAGGGCATTGTGTGAAGAACTGCCATGCCAATGAACTCCTTGGAGCAGGCCTTGGTGTACTTGGTGCCTGGGTGCGGTGGACAGTAGCAGGCGTACTGTCTCTGGAATGCCCGCTGCACTTTTGCACCCTGCTCCCTCTTTTGCCGTGCTGTTGCCTCTGTGCGACCACTGCCTCTTCCTCATAACTGCACGCCTCACTACCACAACCTTCAGTCCAGTCTGGGTCTAGGACTTCATCATCCTCCACATCATCTTCCACCCATTCATGATCCCTCCCCTTCTCGTCAGTCTGCACATTGCAGAAAGCCTCAGCAGTTGGCACCTGTGTTTCGTCATCATCAGAGGCGTTTTGTGAAGATATTCCCATGTCCTTATCATGCAACAAAAGTGGTTCAGCAAAAACCCTGGCAACAGAGTCATCAAAAAGCATACGACTTTCCTGCATGATTTGGGGCTCTGACTGCTTGGCTGATTTGCAAGGGAGTGAGGTGGAAGACTGATGGGCATGAGCTGCAGGTGCCAACTCTGAGCTTTCTGCAGAGGACTGGGTGTTAGATACTGTGAAGGAACTGGAGGCACTGTCAGCTACTAGGGTTGAGCGGACACCTAGATGTCCGTGTTCGACGGGTTCGGCCGAACTTTAAAAAAAAGTCCGGGTCCGTGTCCCGGACTTTTACCGAACTTTTCCCGGACACCGAACCCCATTGAAGTCAATGGGGACCCGAACTTTAAGGCACTAAAATGGCTCTAAAACACCAATGGAAAGGGCTAGAGTGCTGCAAATGGCAGCAAAACATAGTTAAGAGCATGGCAAGTGCTCTGCAAACAAATGTGGATAGGGAAATAACTTAAAACAACAAAAAAAAAAAACAGAAAAATAAAACAATGTTCTTCATCTCTGAAGGACGAGGCCCATAAGGAGTAGGAGGGAGGTTGAGGTGGTGGTGGATGTGGCGGTGTCATAGGCGTGCGCACAGGGTGTGCCTGGTGTACCTGGGCACACCCTAATCACCTAGGGCACATAGCATTATCGCTCTGTTTGCCAGTGAGGAGATGGGAAAGATCTCCCTCGCACCTGCTCTGCTCTATTTCTCTTTGCCAGCAGGGAGAGTAATGTATCGGGGCCATGTACATGTAGGCAAACACATGCATGTGTATTTCAACTTTGGGGTGCACACCCTAATGCAATAGGCTGCGCACACCTATGGGCGGTGTAGGTGGAAGCGGCGGTGGAGGAGGACCAGGGCCGGATTAAGAGCATCATGGTCTTGGTGCTGAGGATTTTGAAGGGCCTTAAGGGCCGTGCCTTGGCATGCACCCAGAGGAGGAAGGGTGCAGCCATGCATGCCTAATTCAACATGGGATGCTGTCTCTGAAGCCCATAAACACATCCATGCATCGGCAACTGTCCCTCCTTGTCCGGCCTTCGCGCTGTGTGGGGAGGTTCTGAGGGTGCTGCCTGGGGAAGCGAGCATAGAAGCCAGACTTCTGTGTTTACAAGTGACAGAAGAGCGGTCACAGTGAATATGGCCAACCCGGGGCCTATATAAAAGGTAGGGGCCTGCATGGAGCTGCAGCTCCAATAGCCCCTACGTTAATCTGGCCCTGAGGAGGAGGACGAGGTAGCCAACACTGCTTCTTTTCACAAATTTTAAATGAGGGTACACCCCAAAAGAGTTAGAAAGAGCAAAAATGGAACAATGGCTGGGTAAGGTCGGTATCCATTGCTATTCTGCACAAGGTACGGAAAAGTCCCGTGGGATCCATGCCTGGTTCATTTTAATGAACGTGAGCTTGTCCACATTGTCTCTGGACAGGCGGATGCGCTTGTCTGTTATAACACCCCCAGCCGTGCTAAATACCCGTTCAGATAATACACTGGCTGCAGGGCACGCCAGCACCTCCAAGGCGTAAAGGGCAAGCTCAGGCCATGTGCCCAATTTGGAGACCCAGAAGTTGAAGGGGGCAGACCCCTCATTCACTACATGTAGGCGTGTGCACACATACTGCTCCACCATGTTGGTAAAACGCTGCCTCCTGCTAAGACGTTCCATCTGAGCTGCTGGTGCTGCTGTTTGTTGTGGCGTGCTGACAAAGCTTTTCCACATTTCGGCCATGCTAACCCTGCCTTCTGAGGTGCTGGCGGTGCCCTGGTTGAGTTGGCGACCTCCTCCTCCTCTGCCTTGTGCTTCCACTGTGGCCCCGCTGTCAGATGGGAATGCCAGCAGCATCGCATCTACCAGTGTGCGCTTGTACTCGCGCATCTTGCGATCGCGCTCCAGTGAGTGAATTAAGGACGGTACGTTGTCCTTGTAACGGGGATCCAGCAGCGTGGCCACCCAGTAATCAGCACAAGTTAGAATGTGGGCAACTCAGCGGTCGTTGTGGAGACACTGCAGCATGTAATCGCTCATGTGTGCCAGGCTGCCCAGAGGCGACGAAAGGCTGTCCTCTGTGGGAGGTGTATCGTCCGTGTCCTCTGTATCCCCCCAGCCACGCACCAGTGATGGCCATGAGCTGGCCTGGGTGCCACCCTGCTGTGAACATGGTTCCATCTCCTCCTCCAGCTCCTCCTCCTCCTCATCCTCCTCATCCTCCAGAACTGTGCCCCTGCTGGACAATTGTGTCCCTGGCGTTTGTGTGTGCAGGAACCCACCCTCGGAGCCCCTTGCGAATGACTGCCCTGAAAGCCTTTGAAATGTTACCTCTTCATCCTCCTCCTCCTCCTCCTCATCCTGTGCCACATCCTCTTCCATCATCGCCCGAATTGTTTTTTCAAGGAGGCATAGAAGTGGGATAGTTAAGCTGAGAACGGCGTCATTGCCACTGGCCATGTTGGTGGAGTACTCAAAACAGCGCAACAAGGCACAATATATGCAAATGTCAAATATGCAAACTATGCCGCAATTTAATGTTTTTTACACCAAAAGGGTGTGTATTGAATAGCGGAATAGGATAAAAAACTGTGTATCTCACACGTACAAACACAGACTAGGCCCAATTACATTTTTTCCTACCCTAAAGGGAGGATGAGGAAGAGGAGTATGGAACAGGCAGCACCCTCAAATCTTCAGAAGTATGAGATGAACCCCAAAAACTTGGAAAGGTGGATCTCACACGTACCGACACAGACTATTCCGCAATTTAATTGAGCCACAAAGGTTTTTATTGAATAGCGGAATAGGAAATATGATCAAAAAAAAGTGTATGTTTTTCACACGTACAGAAGCACACTAGGCCCCAATTACTATTGTTTGTACACCTAAAAGGATGGATGAGGAGGAGGAGGAGGAGGAGTATAGAACAGGCAGCACCCTCAAAGCTTCAGAAGTATGAGATGAACCCCAAAAACTTGGAAAGGTGGATCTCACACGTACCGACACAGACTATTCCGCAATTTAATTGAGCCCCAAAGGTTTTTATTGAATAGCGGAATAGGAAATATGATCAAAAAAAAGTGTATGTTTTTCACACGTACAGAAGCACACTAGGCCCCAATTACTATTGTTTGTACACCTAAAAGGATGGATGAGGAGGAGGAGGAGGAGGAGGAGGAGTATAGAACAGGCAGCACCCTCAAAGCTTCAGAAGTATGAGATGAACCCCAAAAACTTGGAAAGGTGGATCTCACACGTACCGACACAGACTATTCCGCAATTTAATTGAGCCCCAAAGGTTTTTATTGAATAGCGGAATAGGAAATATGATCAAAAAAAAGTGTATGTTTTTCACACGTACAGAAGCACACTAGGCCCCAATTACTATTGTTTGTACACCTAAAAGGATGGATGAGGAAGAGGAGGAGGAGGAGTATAGAACAGGCAGCACCCTCAAAGCTTCAGAAGTATGAGATGAACCCCAAAAACTTGGAAAGGTGGATCTCACACGTACCGACACAGACTATTCCGCAATTTAATTGAGCCCCAAAGGTTTTTATTGAATAGCGGAATAGGAAATATGATCAAAAAAAAGTGTATGTTTTTCACACGTACAGAAGCACACTAGGCCCCAATTACTATTGTTTGTACACCTAAAAGGATGGATGAGGAGGAGGAGGAGGAGGAGGAGGAGTATAGAACAGGCAGCACCCTCAAAGCTTCAGAAGTATGAGATGAACCCCAAAAACTTGGAAAGGTGGATCTCACACGTACCGACACAGACTATTCCGCAATTTAATTGAGCCCCAAAGGTTTTTATTGAATAGCGGAATAGGAAATATGATCAAAAAAAAGTGTATGTTTTTCACACGTACAGAAGCACACTAGGCCCCAATTACTATTGTTTGTACACCTAAAAGGATGGATGAGGAAGAGGAGGAGGAGGAGTATAGAACAGGCAGCACCCTCAAAGCTTCAGAAGTATGAGATGAACCCCAAAAACTTGGAAAGGTGGATCTCACACGTACCGACACAGACTATTCCGCAATTTAATTGAGCCCCAAAGGTTTTTATTGAATAGCGGAATAGGAAATATGATAAAAAAAAAGTGTATGTTTTTCACACGTACAGAAGCACACTAGGCCCCAATTACTATTGTTTGTACACCTAAAAGGATGGATGAGGAGGAGGAGGAGGAGGAGGAGGAGGAGGAGGAGGAGGAGGAGTATAGAACAGGCAGCACCCTCAAAGCTTCAGAAGTATGAGATGAACCCCAAAAACTTGGAAAGGTGGATCTCACACGTACCGACACAGACTATTCCGCAATTTAATTGAGCCCCAAAGGTTTTTATTGAATAGCGGAATAGGAAATATGATCAAAAAAAAGTGTATGTTTTTCACACGTACAGAAGCACACTAGGCCCCAATTACTATTGTTTGTACACCTAAAAGGATGGATGAGGAGGAGGAGTAGGAGGAGTATAGAACAGGCAGCACCCTCAAAGCTTCAGAAGTATGAGATGAACCCCAAAAACTTGGAAAGGTGGATCTCACACGTACCGACACAGACTATTCCGCAATTTAATTGAGCCCCAAAGGTTTTTATTGAATAGCGGAATAGGAAATATGATCAAAAAAAAGTGTATGTTTTTCACACGTACAGAAGCACACTAGGCCCCAATTACTATTGTTTGTACACCTAAAAGGATGGATGAGGAGGAGGAGGAGGAGGAGGAGTATAGAACAGGCAGCACCCTCAAAGCTTCAGAAGTATGAGATGAACCCCAAAAACTTGGAAAGGTGGATCTCACACGTACCGACACAGACTATTCCGCAATTTAATTGAGCCCCAAAGGTTTTTATAGAATAGCGGAATAGGAAATATGATCAAAAAAAAGTGTATGTTTTTCACACGTACAGAAGCACACTAGGCCCCAATTACTATTGTTTGTACACCTAAAAGGATGGATGAGGAGGAGGAGGAGGAGGAGTATAGAACAGGCAGCACCCTCAAAGCTTCAGAAGTATGAGATGAACCCCAAAAACTTGGAAAGGTGGATCTCACACGTACCGACACAGACTATTCCGCAATTTAATTGAGCCCCAAAGGTTTTTATAGAATAGCGGAATAGGAAATATGATAAAAAAAAAGTGTATGTTTTTCACACGTACAGAAGCACACTAGGCCCCAATTACTATTGTTTGTACACCTAAAAGGATGGATGAGGAGGAGGAGGAGGAGTATAGAACAGGCAGCACCCTCAAAGCTTCAGAAGTATGAGATTGTGTTCACTGTACCCCACAAAGATTGTGTTCACTGTACCCCACAAAGATTGTGTTCACTGTACCCCACAAAGGTTTTGTTCACTGCACCCCACAAAGATTGTGTTCACTGCACTCCAAAAGGATTGTCTTCACTGCACCCCAAAAAGGTTGTGTTCACTGTACCCCACAAAGGTTTTGTTCACTGCACCCCACAAATATTGTGTTCACTGTACCCCACAAAGGTTTTGTTCACTGCACCCCACAAAAATTGTGTTCACTGTACCCCCCAAAGATTTTGTTCACTGTACCCCACAAAGGTTTTGTTCACTGCACCCCACAAAGATTGTGTTCACTGTACCCCACAAAGGTTTTGTTCACTGCACCCCACAAAGATTGTGTTTACTGCACCCCACAAAGATTGTGTTCACTGTACCCCACAAAGGTTTTGTTCACTGCACCCCACAAAGATTGTGTTCACTGTACCCCCACAAAGGTTTTGTTCACTGCACCCCGCAAAGATTTTGTTCACTGCACTCCAAAAGGATTGTGTTCACTGCACCCCAAAAAGATTGTGTTCACTGCAGCCCACACACAGAAAAATGGATGTGGATCACTGACACCTGCCTATCTCCTATCCCACACCACACAGCAATATCGATTGTAGTTTGTAGAACACAGTTTCCCTAAAATTCAGCAGACTCTGTCCCTAACAGGATTGAGAAGAGATCGTAGATCAGGAGAACTAAGTGCAGACCCCACCCCACACAGCAATATCGATTGTAGTTTGTAGAACACTCTGACCCTAAAATTCAGCAGCAGCCTCTCCCTAACAGGATTGAGAAGAGATCGTAGATCAGGATTGAGTGCAGACCCCACCCCCCACACAGCAATATCGATTGTAGTTTGCAGAAGACACTGACCCTATAATTCAGCAGACTCTATCCCTAAAATGCCTACAACTCGCCCTGCCTAAACACTCCGACCTGTCCCTCAATTCTATCCGGACACAAATGGTTTTTTCCTGCCTATCTTTCCCTAATCAGCAGCCAGCACGTTGATGTGTGCTCTGTCCCTGATCTAAGCAGCATAATGATGCCGCTGCGGCTGCCTCGAACTTATAAAGACTTGGTCACATGCTTCAGACGGCCAATCACAGCTACTGAGACATTTGCAGGCATGGCTGGGATGGCTTAAGGCACACCAGTTAAACAATTGTTGATTGGCTGTTGAAAGCCCGCCATGAAAAGAGCGCCAAAGCATGCAAAACCCGGAAATAAAACGACCGAACACGGATTTTTACCCGAATATACAGTAAAGTGTCCGTGTTCGTGTTCGGGTAACAAAAATCCAATTATTCGGTACGAACACGAATAATACAGTCCGTGTTCGCTCAACACTATCAGCTACCCAATCTACTATCGGGTGTACATGTTCTGGCTTCACCATCCATAGAGCGGCATTTGGGCCTATCAAATAACGCTGCAGATTCTGTCGCCTACTCTCACTAGAGGAAGGTGTTTGACTTAGAGCGGTAGTTGGCACTGAACGGCCACGTCCTCTACCAGAAACAGGAGTTCCACCAACACCACCACGACCATACCCACGTCCCTTATTTGATGTTCTCCTCATTATTTGCATTCACCCACCAAGCTGAAAGATTGGTCTCTCTCCGGTGTCAATTTACCTGGCAGTAGTCAACAATTATGTTCACTAAGGCAGTGCCCGTGTCATAAAAATGCTCTGTGGACCCAGCCTAATGTTTTTAGAGCCCAAAATACAATGATTCTCAATTTCTATGCAGAAATGTAAAAAATAATAATAATAATAATTGTACGCTGTATGCACAAGTGGTTTGTGGAACAAGAACAAGTATTTCTGTAATAAAATACAGAAAATGTGTATTTCACTGCTGTAAAATTGAAATTAATTATTTATATGCCAGGTGCACAACTGTTTTTTCGGCCTAAAACGCGAATTTTTTTAATAACACCCCAAAATGCAGCTTTTAACTGCTGTACATTAACAGTATATATTTATGCTATGTATGGACACCAGATTTGGGGACCCAGAACACAGATTTGGTCACCAAAATCCACAAATGCATTGGTAAACTGCTATATATTGGAAATAATTATTTAACCGCCGGATGCACCACTGTTTTTTTCGGCCTAAAACACGTCTTTTTTCAATTTAAAAAAAAAAAAAAAACTTGCAAGATGTGTGTAAGAAATTCTTCAGCTTTGTGCATGAGTGATCCTGAAAAATCCAGGCCTTACAGATTAGACATCACAAAGATAGTTGTTGGCCCATTTAAGAAAAATCTGAGAGAAATGGTCAAGCTGAGGAGATGCTTAAAACCAGAGGAGCTTACAGACCAGATGAACCTAATAGATCTGAAAACAGGGCATGAACAGTTTGAGAAGGGCTATCAAGAGCTGTTAACTGAGTACAGAAGGACAGTGGAAAGGTATGTCTAAGTATAGACCTCATCAGTGCTGTCTCAACTACTTTACAGCCTGATGTTTCCAGTCAGTGTATTCTATACAAAGCCCACTGAGTACTATTAGAGTACTGTCACTTTATTGTGGACTTTAAATTCTGACATGTGAAATTTGGATCAGTGCCATCTTAAGAGCATTAAAGGGCCTCAGGCAATGCAGCGCACTGGGGCACCGCCTACACAATCACCCACGAGAATAAAAATGCAAATTATCGATAAGGCAATATTTAGTGGTACAGTAGTGCCAGGCTAATGACAGCTTCCAAGTTCAGCGGCTGGGTCTGGTGAACACAAACAGTTCCAGTGGAGGTAGACAGGCATTCCTGCAGTTGTGGGCTCCCTCTCCACGGCCCAAGTGGCCTAACAGCAGTGCAGGGACGACAGGCGCTTGCCACCTGTTAAGGTTGGCGGTGGGATGCACATGGGAATTGGGACTAGTGCTGGGCAAGTGGGGCCCCTTGGCAACTGCCCAGCATGCCCATTCAGTGAGATGGCCCTGATTCAGATGTAACCTATTAATGTTAGCAGCAATATATTGTTTGCTGCTTAAATAGTGTCTATAAACTAACACATTATTGGTTCAAACACCACTTGCTGAAGATTCCATTACTTGGTGGGTGCACCTGCTTTAAAGGTGCAAAATTGATGCATTTGTGGTTTTTTTTTTTTTTTTTTGTGATTTTGTAAAATTTTGAGTATATTAACCTTTTTTTTTTTTTTTTTTTGTTTTTTCTTTGGGGGGGGGGTGTTCAGCGGTTTTATTTTTCTAGTTGACTAAATTCAAACATTCATTTTTATTCTGAAGCACTTAAAAATCTAAATACAAAAATAACAAATAAATAATTATACATTTAAAAAGGGCACTTTTTAATTTTCCAGCCTTGGTCCAAGAGCATTTAATGAGGTTTGTTGTTCAGCTCCGAGGTTATGTGATGTTCGGGAGTTATGGAGCGAAGGAGGGGGGTCCAGGATTGGAGATTATATGTAACTTCACCAATAAATGCACTAAACATTTCCGTGGAACAATTTTCTACTTCTAACTTCTATAAAGGACTGTTATCCGAGGTGATATTATTGTAATCAGATTTGTATGTAGCTGATACTTTGTACATATTTGTGTCATTTACCTATCAGGCAGCTCATGGATTTAGCTATGTACATTGATCTGTTGCTGATTCTTTAAATAGATACAAATAGACAAAGATTTGACTGGGCTGACCGAGTAGATACAATGTTTCGTTTTTCTTGCTTATATCCCCATTGTATTGCGAGTTAAGAGCTCCACGAGCTTCCCAAATTCAAAGTAACAATTTTATGGCGGGAGACTGTGGAGAATCTTTTATTGTAGCAATGCTTGAGTGAGGCATGAGAGTTTAGTAAGCTCTGCCACCTTGCGGTCATTCTAGGTACAACACTTCGGTGTGTGCAGTACCAGGAGATGAATAGGAAATGGCCAGAAAGTGGAGATGATCTCCGCAAAAAATATAGAATATATATAAATAAATTATTATTACTATTATATATTTATTGAAGCCTCACAAACGTGTCACCCACATCTCTGTACAAAGAGCCGGACATACGCAGTATTTATTTCTATTTTTAAATAAGGATATATTTTATTAATGTGATAAATTGTATTATTACTGTCAGGTAAATGGCACTCTAAAGGCAAACACTTTGTCTTCTTATTATTAACACTCAGACTTGTAATACAGGTGAATAGTAATGAGGGGAAATGTGATCACAGGACATCATTCTCTCATCTCTCCAATCTTTCTCACCGCTAAACTCCTCCAACCAAAACCACGCACACCTACATAGAGCTCCAATGTCAGAACACATTGTACTCCATATTTCCAGAAATTATTTCCCCTCTTGGCTATTAATAGACCACGCCTATGATGGCTCCGAGTTGCTATATTTAAATCTCCCGCCATAATTCTACTGGCCGTTAGGAAGATTCAGCCGCATTATACCGCTAAAGCCGACATTGTAGAAGTTCTATTCATAGATCTGTTCATCTTCCTCCAAAATGACGTCACTTGGGTCGGTTTTCAGCTTCCAAATATTTCCACCAAAGCGGTAAAATCCTCGAATATTACTGCCACAAGCCCGCCAAGTAAACCCAATCATTTTTATTTTATATTACCAAACCCGACGGATCTTCTCAGAATCACCCACTTCTTTTTAAGATGGAGTCAGACATACATGTTTGGGAGATCTGATTGTATAATTAGACACCGAAAATTGTGATCCGGGTGGGGGGACAATGTGCTATAATGACACCTGTCCGTCCTAACAGCAATTACGTTTTTTTTATATGATTTTAAAGTTTAATATAACACATTGAATTGATGTGAGTTTAGATAAGCAGGTGATCTCCTTGGTGTCCATTGCCCTCCATCCTTTAGATTAGACACATTGTTGGGATATGGGGCCCATAATCCAATGATAAGGCGCAGAGAACCGTGTGATGGATCAGTAGATGACTCCGGGGTGACAGAGTCGGAGCTCAGCACTAACTGCAATACATTTTGCCGTTTTTAAACATATTTGTGATGATCTGATGGAGACAACATTGATTGATTTTCTTTCCACCTATTCTGGAGCTGTTGTAGGGTCAGTAAAATTCGCATTACCCTTATTTTATTTTTCACATTATATGGGGGAGGGGTGGGACTACAACAATAAATAGAAGAAGACTTTACTTGCACAAGTAACAGAAATGAAGGAAACAGTGAAGTGTACAGAAATCCTCTCTTCATCCATTCCCTGTTCATATTTGGCGCTATTCTTCCTTTACTGCGGTTTCCTCGTTCTTCCTCGGAGATTACACAGAAAACATTCATCTGTCACACATCATAACAATTTCATATTTATACAATATTACGGTAAAAAAAAGGCCTGCATTCTTGCTTATAAGAAAAAGCTGACCTGATGGAAGACTGATGGAAGGGGCGGGGTCACAGCCATTCAATACTCTGCAGAAAATGTCATTTACTTAGACACATTGTTAACATTTTTCTGATTTCTAGTTACAAAGAATGGACTGAAATTAAACAACTGTGTTTATTGATTCGTTGTATATATTTATCTGGCAGTGTCATGATTAGTACAGATTTCTACCAGTCCTTTCACTTTTCGTTTATTTTAGGATGTAAGGGGGAAATCCGAAACGGCTACATGTCATGTCTGAAAGATGAAACGTTAATTATCGACCAGTTCCCCGATCATATACAGATCTGATAATGAAACATGTAATACGTACTTTATTTCCAATCACATAGAAAGGTAGAGATCTATGAGAGAAGTCGCCTCACTATCATCTTCTGTATGTAGCAGTGGTGGGGATTTTGCATTCTGGAGAACATATGGAAATGCTTTACATTATTCTATAATCTTCCAATTCTATTTCTGTTTATTCCGTACTAATCAATGAATCTGCCTGAAAATAAAGTGTTAAAGATACTTCTCGGATAAATATCTCATCTGATGATCTCAGTGGGATTTGGTGTTATAACGGGGCTGATTATTTGTCTGTAACGTTTTCACAATTCAGGCGGGAAATTTGAAAATCGCTATTTTAGATCTAAGCCAATCAGAACTGTGAGCGGTTTCATTATCAGCCTTCATTGGTCAGCGATGTCTTCATGAGGATCCAAAGAATTCTATTCGAAAATTCTCAGTTTTCAGCCTGGAAAAGATTTGTTCCGTAGACTTTTCATAGATCTCTATAACAAACATCCAATAACAGTGCAATTCTGTATTCTGATGTGCAAAATCAAAACAGAACAATAATATTTCTACATATTTATTTCCTGGAAGTGAAGGGACCGTCCCGGAAAGAGTGATATTTTCTATGAATAATATTCAGTGTCGGATTAGCCGATCTGAGATGACTGAGCAGATACAATGTTTCACTTTTCTTGCTTCTATCCCCCATTGTGTTGTGGAATAAAAGCTCCACGATCTCCCCAGATAAAGGAACAATGTAAGGCGGGAGATTGCGGAGAATCTTTCATTGTAACAATGTAGCAGAAGTGATTAGAGCAGTTGGGTGTGTGCAGTACAAGGCGAGGAATAGGAAATGTATAGAGCCAGAGAGGGGAGACGATCTCTGCAATAAAGAAGGATGAGATTAGAAGGAAGGTTTTATTCATTCCCCTTCCAGTCTGACCGACCTACTTCTCATCTCAAGATTATTAATGATGTTATTTTGAGTTCATTTTCTGTTATCCGGACAGCTAAAACTTGTAAAGGTAATACATTGTACGATACATGAAGATTGTATGACAGCTCGGTTGTGTAGTATGTGGGTGGCTCTTAGAAGAGCCTTTGTGTGTTGTTGGGGTGATGGGTGGGGGAGGGGTATTACTTGGCGCTGGTGTACTTGGTGACGGCCTTGGTGCCCTCGGAGACGGCGTGCTTGGCCAGCTCTCCGGGCAGGAGGAGGCGGACGGCGGTCTGTATCTCCCGGGAGGTGATGGTGGAGCGCTTGTTGTAATGAGCCAGGCGGGAAGCTTCGCCGGCGATGCGCTCGAAGATGTCATTGACGAAGGAGTTCATGATGCTCATGGCCTTGGAGGAGATGCCGGTGTCGGGGTGGACCTGCTTGAGCACCTTGTAGACGTAGATGGCATAACTCTCCTTCCTGCTCTTCCTCCGCTTCTTGCCGTCCTTCTTCTGGCTCTTGGTCACGGCTTTCTTGGAGCCCTTCTTGGGCGCCGGGGCGGACTTGGCTGGTTCAGGCATGATAATGGATAAGCAGAATGTTTCCTCCGCTCTGAGAAGAGAAAAGTGTGCTGGCGCCGCCCTCATGTGCTGCTTATATAGGAGGTCCTATGCAAATGAACCTCCTCCCTCCTCACTCTTCTATTGGAGGACTCAGCCATGTGATGAGGAGTGACGTCATGTTTTCTTTCCTCAGTTAATGATTGGTTTAGATACAAACCTAGAGAGCATTGGCTGGTTTCAAACGTGGCCAATCATAGGGCGAGACGTCATATCATTCAGAGTATAACAGGAAAGGGAGCGGCTCCAGCCATTCACATCTCTTTGAGAACTCCAATATCACAGAATCATGTCTGGTCGCGGCAAACAAGGAGGAAAGGTTCGGGCTAAGGCCAAGACCCGATCATCCCGGGCTGGTCTGCAGTTCCCAGTCGGTCGTGTTCACCGCCTGCTCAGGAAGGGTAACTATGCCGAGCGGGTCGGGGCCGGAGCTCCCGTCTATCTGGCCGCCGTCCTCGAGTATCTCACCGCTGAGATCCTCGAGCTGGCCGGTAACGCTGCCCGCGACAACAAGAAGACCCGCATCATCCCCCGACACCTCCAGCTGGCTGTCCGCAACGACGAGGAGCTCAACAAGCTGCTCGGGGGCGTCACCATCGCCCAGGGAGGAGTCCTGCCCAACATCCAGGCCGTGCTGCTGCCCAAGAAGACCGAGAGCCACAAGGCCACCAAGACCAAGTAATCCCCACCGGTTCAACCCCATCACCCAACACAACAAAGGCTCTTCTCAGAGCCACCCACATCTACATACAAAGAGCCTCATACCTCATTCTGTGTCTTACAACAAATCACATCTATCACTCAGCAGGAAAGAAGTTTTTCATTCCTACAAATACCTCTGACAGCAAACAACTTGCTTATTAACCCTTCTAATACCGGGGACTTGTAGTGAGAACATTTCCTACATCTAAATAACTCATTATTGGAGAATCTCCTTTCTAAAGTTTTCTCCTCTCCCTCCAGGAACTCCTCGTCATTCCCCATCCTTTATTCCTGCTGAATGGATTCTACAAATCAGCAATTACCAAACAATCATCTTCCCAAGAAACTCCGATATCATTCAAGTCAGGATTCTCCTGTAAAGGAAGAAAAAAGGTTCAGAACTGTGATTGGCTCAATTTTCCCGCCGGAATAGTATGGAAAGTTACAACCCTCCCTGATTGGCTGATCTGGCACTGAATGATATAAAATCTCCCTTCTGTGGAACATTCATCAACGGTCCCTCTGATTCCAGGCAGTTTAAAAATCATTGAAATGTTACATTGTTTTAGGATTTGATTTTACTACAGAATCCTCAGATCACATTTACTGTGAAATATTCAAAGACATCACTGGCGGATGTAAGGAACGCCCACAGCTCTGATTGGCTCAGATTTTAAATTTGTCCGCCTGAATTGTGAAGAACGTTACAGAGAAATAATCAGCCCCATTATACCGCCAAATCCGACATTTATCCGAGAAATATCAACGCTTCATAGTTCTATTTTCACCGCTTAGTGAGGAATCTGAAGATTAAATAATGTAAAACATTTACATATGTTCTCTTTTAAGTCCTCAGAATGCAGAATCCCCACAACATGATAGTGAGATGACTTCTCTCATAGATCTCTACCTTTCTATACGATGGGAAATAAAGGATTCCATGTTTCATTATCAGATCTGTGTAGAACTATATCTCCTCTCTTCCTGATATATAATTTGTACATATAGCAGATGCACAGATTTCTTCTTCCTGTATCACAATCGGAATGTTCAAACATTCCATCTTTGAAACATTCTATTTCTAGAATCATCTCAGTATGAGTGAGCTCCATTCTTTTCATAATGAAATATTAACTTTTAGGTTCAGTTCCAGCATAAACTATTATCTATTCTCCTCACTCAGATTATCACCCTGAGTGCTGACTGTACAATCTCCTATAGATCTACTGACCGCCCAATAAGATTCCACATATAATATTGTCCGGTTCTTACATCTCTGATTGTTCAATCTGCTTTATGTTTAGCAGAGTGTATGGGCAGCTAGACATCGCACCATTCCATTTCTTACTGAAACAATTAGCGGAAGTTCTTATTGTTACACGATAAATATCTAGAAATGACATGTCTGAGTTGTGAATCATCATCAGCTCTTTGTATGAGAAGGTGGGTGGCCCTGAGAAGGACCTTTGTTGGGGTGAAGTGGGTAAGCGGTGGATGTTGGGGTTTAGCCTCCGAATCCGTAGAGAGTGCGGCCCTGGCGTTTGAGCGCATAGACGACATCCATGGCGGTGACGGTCTTCCTCTTGGCGTGCTCGGTGTAGGTGACGGCATCGCGGATGACATTCTCCAGGAAGACTTTGAGCACTCCGCGGGTCTCCTCATAGATGAGTCCGGAGATGCGCTTGACACCCCCTCTGCGGGCCAAACGTCGGATGGCGGGTTTGGTGATGCCCTGGATGTTGTCCCGGAGCACCTTCCTGTGGCGCTTAGCGCCTCCTTTCCCCAGACCCTTTCCTCCTTTACCGCGACCAGACATCTCCAAGTTCTTCGTGTCTCAGACGAATATGAAGGAAAAGCACCCAGCCTCGCTTTATATGCAGCATAAGCGGACCTGATGGAGAATAAGGGGGAGGGGTTGGAGGAGGGCGCGTCCAGACGTCACAATAAGTCCGCCCCTCTGTGCTCTCAATCATCCAATCCACAGCAGTTCCTTGATTTAAATTTCCCGCTCGATGATGCTCTTTATTCATCAGAAAGAGCAACTTTTCACTTCTTTTGGGTGACCATTGGATTTCATTTCATCATCATTACTGGTGAGGTCATGTCTCTGACGTCACCCAGGATCCTCCAAATAAATGTCCTCACTACATACACAGACATCGGGATATTCACATTTGGTGAATTAAATATGAAAGTATCCTAATATAAATAAGAATATATAAAATAATAGATTTATAAAGTAAATAAAAATCGTAAAAATACCGTAAAATGCAGCATTTCAAACCCCCACCCAAAACGAGACGTAATACCTCCCAGCTTTTAGTAGAGTGCAGATCTCCTCGATAAATGACCCCAACCAAAAAAAAGAATACCAGAGATATGAGCGCACTCAAATGTCCATACAACTTGTTTGATGAACAACAATTCTTCTAGCCACCCCAAAATATAGACAATTGTCTTCTGAAGAATGATTAGTTTTCTAATATTATCTAGAAAGCCATTTCTTTCCCAATAATTATCACAATCGTTTAACCGACTTTTTATTACATCTGACCAGAGAAGGCGTCCTAGACCATTAACACTTCCTGGATATAAAGTTCTCCTTTCAATCGATCCTGTTCATAAGAGATGTTCCGACACCGCACCTTCCACTGGTGACCTTACTATCCAGATTACTATATAAAGTCCCCACAATGAACGCTCGGCTCTGGGATCCTTCAGGTCATACACTGCACGGATGGATTGGGACATCTAGAACCCTTTGCTGATCTCTCACAAGTCATGTTCCCCCAGAGTCCTGGAACAGATGAGAGGTCACACATTGTATTATGTGTCCAGAATCCCGGATCTCTCATCATCTTCTATTAGAATGGGATAGGACCCGGCACAGCTGCTACACATAACCAGAGTACAAACCAATTCCATCCCTCAGTCTACATACACCAACCAATCTCACCCCATGATTGCACTATATCGTTTCATGTGTTATTCTGCAGCAATACACACTGGATCAAACATGTCCCCTTCTCAGCAATCAAATCTTTTAGGCCTACTTGTTTAATTAGAGGTGTATAGACAAATGGATCAGTCCCTACAGATCGATCTTAGATCCACATAAGATAATAGATAGATAGATAGATAGATAGATAGATAGATAGATAGATAGATAGATAGATAGATAGATAGATAGATAGATAGATAGATAGATAGATAGATAGATAGATAGATAGATAGATAGATAGATAGATAGATAGATAGATAGATAGATAGATAGATAGATAGATAGATAGATAGATAGATAGATAGATAGATAGATAGATAGATAGATAGATAGATAGATAGATAGATAGATAGATAGATAGATAGATAGATAGATAGATAGATAGATAGATTTACGTGTGAAAGGTGCAGTAGTGGCACACCTATTATAATGATTACACAGGGATTTGATTGAAAGGGGAATGCGAATCCAGCGATAGGTGTTCAGGATCTAATGCTGATCCACGTGGAACATCTAGAAATACTGATCGCACTGAGTGATCCCTCATCTGCCCAACTTCTAAAGGTTTTATCTGACACAAAAGAAAAAAAAAACATGTAAAATAATCCGATGAATTCTGCAGTCTAGATGCCATTTCCTCAGATCCCCAGCTATGAATTTTTATTTTGTTATCAAACTGCACACACGAATCCGTTTTATTCTGTTCCTTGTAAGAGGGATTCGGAAAGGAAGCCATGAAATCGCATTTGTATCTTATCCCAGATCCCTGCATGGAAGTCATTCCTCTTATCACCAGCAGGTGTCAGGGTTTCTCCTCCATAGAGAATACATTGGAGCAGTTTAGTTCAATTTCATTCAAATGGTTCTGATAGAAAACTTCCTGAGCGCTGATCCATCTGGAAACAATGACACCGACTGATCCCAGATCTACCCGGAACAGGGAGGACAATGCTGGGGGGACGATTCATTGTCTGCTCAGCGATCTGTCCCTCCATGTTAGTACAGAATTGTGCTGGATCGATCAAGCTGTGCAAGTTAACTTTCTACTTGTTATTCACTAATAACGGACTAATCAGATCAGTGAGATCGGAGGAGGATTTTATGTCCTCTCATTTACTGCATTATGGAGAAAAAATGTCCAATCTCAGAGCTTCTAATTCTTACACCGATTAGGAATTTCCGACCTTTTGATTTTTAAAGATATTTCTGATGAATATTTGGCAGAAAGGAAAACTGATAGAAAGGATCCTCAGCCATTCAATACTCTGAAGAGAATTTAATTTATTTTGTAACTAGAAACCAGCAAAATGTTTACAATATTTCTAAGAGGGGACAGATTTGCTTCTTCAGACATGAAATATTTGTGTTATTGATTCATTGTACATATCTGGCAGTGTCATGATTTCTACCAGTCCTTTCACTTTTTTCTTATTCTAGTTTTAATATGGGGAAATCTGTAACCGCTACATGTCTGATAGAGGTCAGTTCCATGATCCTACACAGATCTGATAATTACATTTTTAATTTTTAGCAGGGGTTCCCCGAGACCAGAAGTTTATTTCAAGGGTTCCTCAGTGTCCCAAAAGGTTGAGAAAAGCTGCTCTTACACCCTTCAGTATTTTGCGGTAATACACATCTATCAGCACTATGCACCTAGTAATAATGCATAATAGATCTACATGTGTGATTGCCCACGGGGTTCCAATTATTATTTGAATTTTAAACAAGAATTAATATAGGTTCTGCATTGCTTTGCCTAATAGCCATCATATATACAGACCAATAACTTACATACCTGTACTTTTTGAAATGAATATTTGTTTGCTCTCTGAGCTATCCAATTTGAATACATGCTATACTTTGAGAATGTATTTTCTCATTTCCTTTGGTGTTTCCTTTACGTCTTTAAAAAAAATCAAATACAGAATTAAAGTAATAATAATAAAAAGATCACTAAAGACACATTTTGTTCTTTATTTTGGGTGGAGTGGAGAGGGATAGGACCCCCTGACAGATTTGTATTGCTGCTTGTGTCCTCGTTGGGGATTTCCCCCTTTCTATCTGTCCTGTTTACCATTTTCACTGAGCTTGAAAGTAAAATAAAATCCCAAATATTGAGTTATCACCTGAACAGTAGTAGAGTGGAATTCTTTCACTGTGGACACTAGTTCTGATGTGAATCAGGGATCCCCTCACTTTGGAGGGATTTATTTTCACTCTTCGTTTGGCTATGGGACCAAAGATGGTAAAAAATACATTTTACAGGGGGTTATTATAACCCTCCCTTATCTTATATATTTAAAAAATGGAAAAAAAAAATATATATATATCAATAATTAAAAAAAAGATGATTGACACCAACCTCTGCCTTACTGACATCGTCCTTTTGCCCCGTGTGAAAGAATGTCTAGATTTTACCTCTGATTCTAGATACAAGGAATCATTCTACCTGAGTAGTCTATATAGCTGTGTAGTAATATGTGGCAATAAAGTTACTCAGAATATTCAGATGACAATATATTTGTAATGATGAGCAGAATGTGATACAAAGTACATTAAATATGACATGCTCCCATCATCTAACACCTTTGTATCTCTAACAATCTCTCCCATCCCATCGCACAAGGATCTGATGTCACTGGCTGATGTTTTTGTTCCAGGCTCCTTCTACTCAGCTATAGATGAGCAGATTTGTGTATTAGAGGGAAATGTTTCCTGATTTTCACTCTTCACTCATCTAATGCGAAGATGATTGTAGTGGGAGATGTGAGAAGATTGTTTTCTGATGGGAATATGTGTAGAAAAGTAGGTAGAAGGAGGAATGGGACACACACTCAGGAGGTTGGAGGTGTTTGCAGCCTCTGTGTTCAGCCTCCTGAGCGGATCATGAGAGCGGAAAGTGAGAGATCGATAAGTGACAGTCCAGTGAGCAGATCGGGTCCCCGATAAAGATCGCTCATCCTTCCATTTCATATTAAAATCGTTTTTCTCTCTGCCAGGGAAACACAAGAAGAGAGAGAAGATTCTCCAACACTGGAATGAGAGTCAATGGGCGTGTCTAAGGTGTAACCAATAGCAGTGCAGAAGGCAAGTTCAATATCAACCAATAGCAGCGCAGAACGTCTGTATATAAGGAAGAGCGTCACCCCAGGAAGATATTTCTATTCTCTATTTTAGAAACTCGCTGAGAATCATGACTGAGAGCGCCCCAGCCGCCGCTCCTCCAGCGGAGCCCGCAGCCAAGAAGAAGCCGGCTAAGAAGGCGGCAGCCGGAGGAGCCAAGAAAGGCAGCAAGAAGCCGTCCGGTCCCAGCGTGTCCGAGCTCATCGTCACAGCCGTGGCCGCTTCCAAAGAGCGCAGCGGGGTCTCCCTGGCCGCCCTCAAGAAGCTCCTGGCCGCTGGAGGATACGATGTGGAGAAGAACAACAGCCGCCTGAAGAGCGCCGTCAGGGCGCTGGTGACCAAGGGGAGCCTCGTCCAGGTGAAAGGACATGGAGCCTCCGGATCCTTCAAGATCAACAAGAAGCAGCAAGAGGGCGACAAGGCCAAGAAAACCGCAAAGAAGCCATTGGCTGCTGCTAAGAAGCCGGCAAAGTCCCCTAAGAAACCGGCGGCCAAGTCACCCAAGAAGGCAGTAAAGTCCCCTAAGAAGAAGGCGGCGGCCAAGAGCCCCAAGAAACCGGCGAAGGCTGCAGCTGCCAAGAAGGCGACAAAGAGCCCCAAGAAGCCCAAAGCTGCAGCCAAGCCCAAAAAAGCCGCCAAGAGTCCGGCTAAGAAGGCGGCAAAACCCAAGGCAGCAGCCAAGCCCAAGAAGGCCGCTCCGAAGAAGAAATAAATCAAAGCAGCCGGAGAACTCCTTCATCTACACCCCCCAAAGGCTCTTCTCAGAGCCACCCACCTCCTCCTAACAGAGCTACACCCACCTCCTAACAGCAACACCTACCTACACCCACCCACCTCCTAACAGCAACACCTACCTACATCCACCCACCTCCTAACAGCAACACCCACCAGAAGCCGCATAGACTTTGCACATTATAGAGGAGCTCAGATGTTCCCCATCACACATTGTACATTTATCCCTTGCAGATCATCTTATTATCTACATTTTATAGGAGAAATCACTGAAAGAAATCGGAGATCCCTCCTGATATAAAGGATCTTTAGGATCCCCACCAGACACATCTGTCGTGCGAATCGGAGACAATTCCCCCACACTATGAGTGGGATCTCCGAGAGGGGGAGGGGGGGGGGATACATTTCCTCTTCTAGATGATCGTTAAGGATCTTCAATATTTAATGTGACCGTTATAAGGGAAATAATTGTACTGATGGGAGAGGTTAGAATGGTCAGCTACAAGAATGTGTTATTTCCCCTAAAAATAACAGAAATCGGTTTAGCAGCGCCGATGTTCCATTCGGATAGAAATGACAACTCTCGGCTCCACTTTTACATTCATCAGACATATCTTTATATACAAAGATTAGAGACTGTGAGAATGGACTGGCGGTAGATCTCTACCTTTCTATATGATGGGAAATAAAGGATTCCATGTTTCATTATCAGATCTGTGTAGGATCATGGAACTGACCTCTATCAGACATGTAGCAGTTACAGATTTCCTCATATTAAAACTAGAATAAGAAAAAAAGTGAAAGGACTGGTAGAAATCATGGCACTGCCAGATATGTACAATGAATCAATAAACACAAATATTTCATGTCTGAAGAAGCAGATCTGTCCCCTCTTAGAAACATTGTAAACATTTTGCTGGTTTCTAGTTACAAAGTAAATGAAATTCTCTTCAGAGTATTGAATGTCTGAGGATCCTTTCTGCCAAATGAGAACATATTCATCAGAAATAGGTTTTTTAAAAAATAAAAAGATTGGAGATTCCTAATCGGTGTAAGAATTAGAAGATCTGAGATTGGACAGTTTTTCTCCATAATACAGTAAATGAGAGGACAGAAAATCCTCCGATCTCACTGATCTGATTATTCCGTTCTTAGTGAATAACAAGTAGAAAGTTGACTTGCACGGCTTATTCCATCCAGCACAATTCTGTACTAACATGGAGGGACAGATCGCTGAGCAGACAATGAATCGTCCCTCCCTGCTCCGGGCAGATCTGGGATCAGTCGGTGTCATTGTTTCCAGATTGAAAGTGTAAGCTCTGCTGGTGAGTTTAGGAATGTGCAGCTGTGTCCCCTCCCCCCCTGTGTGTGTGATAGGGAAGATTGTAGAAAGTTGTAGAATATCAGAGGAGAGATTCCTGTGATAGATTGGGGAGAGGAAATGTCTTCTTCATACAGCAGAATGAGGAGTGAGTGAGATTAGCAGTGAGTTGTATGATTTCTACACCCGAGCTGAGAAATCGGTGACCCCGTGGAGTGTACAGGAGGGGGAGGGGAGATTACTGTTTATTTTCAACAGATTTCCTCTCTCTGATCTCCTGGTAGTGATGAGATAAGAAGTAAAGATTCTGTGTATAGGAACGTTTGTTTTACTGCTGAATATTGTTCCATTGTATCTATATAGAAGTGTGAATTGTTACTCTAATTGTTACAGATGAGTTACATTGTATTTAGTGAACAATAAATCTCCTTTATAGAGCAGAAATGTAAATGATTTCTCCGGGATCGGTTTAGAAATGTTACAGATGAGCTTTGCTTACCATGAAATATTGTTCTAATGTATCTATTAGTGAAGATATAGAGAAGTGTGAATGGTTAGAGATGAGATTTACTTCCACACTGAGGATCGGAGCGCAGAGAAGGGAGAGAGAGAAGAAAGATGTGGTGAAGCTGATAGCGGGGATGGAATGTGTAGAAATGTAGTAGCGGGTATTTGCAGCATGTAGTAGGGGGTGATGAGGTTGTATGGAGCTCTTTGTGAGGCGGATGTGGTGGCTCTGAAAAGAGCCTTTGTGGTGTGTAGAGAAGGTATGGGGGGGTGGAGATAAGAATGTATTTAGGCCCTCTCTCCGCGGATGCGGCGTGCCAGCTGTATGTCTTTGGGCATGATGGTGACCCTCTTGGCGTGGATGGCGCACAGGTTGGTGTCCTCGAAGAGTCCGACGAGATAAGCCTCGGAAGCCTCTTGCAGAGCCATGACGGCGGAGCTCTGGAAGCGCAGGTCGGTCTTGAAGTCCTGGGCGATCTCTCGGACGAGGCGCTGGAAGGGCAGTTTGCGGATGAGCAGCTCGGTGGATTTCTGGTAGCGGCGGATCTCTCGGAGAGCCACGGTGCCGGGCCTGTAGCGGTGAGGCTTCTTGACTCCGCCGGTGGCCGGGGCGCTCTTGCGGGCGGCTTTGGTGGCCAGCTGCTTGCGGGGAGCTTTCCCTCCGGTGGACTTACGAGCGGTTTGCTTGGTTCTTGCCATGGTTGGGAAAGGCTTCTAATCTCCAGACGGAACAGAAGTATGAGAACACGGGCTGTGCGGCGTCTATTTATACAGACCGCGCTGCACGTTTATTGGTTAATGCTGACCACGCCTGCTTAGGTTTAATAGGACCATTTCTTAGACCTCTAATCAGCCAATGAGTGAGCTGTGTGATTCAGCTTTCAGTAGGGCGGGGCTTTCCCAGCCAGAGGTCACAAGGGACAGATTAACCCGAACCTGTCCGGAAAGCTGTGCGCGCCATTGCTGAAATAGGAGACATTAGAAATATTGTGAAGATGAAATGCTTTGTGAAATCCACTAAAGGACAATTTTACTATAAACTGCCCAGGAATAATCATCGGAAATGTTTTATTGAACCGGAAAGGATTTCTGGCTTTATAAAGTAGTTTTTTCTTAGTGATCAGTAAGGTGTCAGAGTTTAGATTTGATTTCCGGGTACAATCTCTAATGAAGGTTTCTATGAAACATGTAATACTTTATTTCCCGTCATATAGAAAGGTAGAGATCTATGAGAGAAGTCATCTCCCTATCATGTTCTGTATGTAGCAGTGGGGGAGGGGGATTCTGCATTCTGAGGACTTGGAATAAAAGAGAACATATGGAAATGTTTTACATTATTCAATCATCTTCACATTCCATTTCTATTCATCTTCTTGATAATAAAGCATTGATGATATTTCTCGGATAAATGTCTCATCTGATGATCTCAGCTCTCAGTGTCGGATTTGGCGGTATAATAGAGCTGATTGTTTGTAACGTTCTACACATTTCAGGCGGCAAATTCAAAAAGGAAGAAATGTGAAATCTGAGCCAATCAGAGCTGTGGGCGTTTCCTTCTTCAGCCAGTAATGTCTTTCTTATGAGGATTTCAAAGAAAAGTATTCTGAGATATTTCTCCGTTTTCCCCCAAGAAAATATTTGTTCAGTAGACGTTTTATTGATCTCTATAGGAAACATTCTCTAGCAGGGCGGATTCTGTATTCTGATGTCTAAAATCAAACCATAAAACAACGATCATATTTTATCGATTTAATTTACTCCTAAACGACCGCTAAAAGGACCGGTGATTGTTTCCTAGAAGAAGAGAACTCTGTATGAGGTTTGAAAGTTCAGCCAATCACATCTGATATTTTTCTTTTTTAACAGTAATTCTGATGGAGGTTCTGATTGATGTGTGTTCATGTTTCAGTTTGGTATACAATGAATAATTTCTGATCTGTAGAAGAAATAAAAGTAAAATATGGAGGAGTCTCTGTAAGAAGACATTGTTCTATAAATCTTTATAATAGGATAGAACTGGCAATGGCCGTAAGCACTGACACGTCTCATGATCGCCCATCCCCCCAGATGAAATCTTTACTTACAATCAGAGCCCCAATAATGAATTTCCGGCTATTTATAGGTAGGAAATGTTCTCCCAGTACAACTCTCCTCTATTAGAAGTGTGAATAAACAATTTGTTTTCAGTTACAATTTACCGCTCGTTTAACCGTTGATAAACACACAATCAGGGGTGTCCGGCTCTTTGTAGAGAGATGCGGGGCTCTGAGAAGAGATTTGTGTTTTGCGAAATAAAAATATTGATTCGAATTACTTGGCGGGTTTTCGGATGTAGGGAGAGATAAAGGAGGACATCTAGATTTTGGACATTGCTACTAATATCGGATTAGAATTACAGAAGTTTTTTTTTTTTTTTTTTTTATGGCAGTAAAGTGCAGTAATAAACGTGTTTGGGATCATTTGACATTTTTTCGCTTGGACAAAGTTTCGCTGATCGTTCGACTGAGTAAAGCTCTGCTGTGATGTCTGTAGGTGGCTCTTAGAAGAGCCTTTGTGTGTTGTTGGGGTGATGGGTGGGGGAGGGGTATTACTTGGCGCTGGTGTACTTGGTGACGGCCTTGGTGCCCTCGGAGACGGCGTGCTTGGCCAGCTCTCCGGGCAGGAGGAGGCGGACGGCGGTCTGTATCTCCCGGGAGGTGATGGTGGAGCGCTTGTTGTAATGAGCCAGGCGGGAAGCTTCGCCGGCGATGCGCTCGAAGATGTCATTGACGAAGGAGTTCATGATGCTCATGGCCTTGGAGGAGATGCCGGTGTCGGGGTGGACCTGCTTGAGCACCTTGTAGACGTAGATGGCATAACTCTCCTTCCTGCTCTTCCTCCGCTTCTTGCCGTCCTTCTTCTGGCTCTTGGTCACGGCTTTCTTGGAGCCCTTCTTGGGCGCCGGGGCAGACTTGGCTGGTTCAGGCATGATAAGGGTTAATGTGTTCTCTCCGCTGTGTGCAGGGAATGTGTGCTGGAGCTCCGCCCTCATGTGCTGCTTTTATAGGCGTCCTATGCAAATCACTGCTCCTCCCTCCTCGCTATTCTATTGGAGGATTCAGTCATGTGATGGGGAGGGGGTGGAATGATTTCCTTCCTCGTTTACCGATTGGTGTAGAAGCAATTCACAAAGCTATTGGATGGCTTCAAATGTAACCAATCACTGAGTTTGACGTCAGAGAAGTGAATGTATAAATAGAAGGAAGGGGACAGGAATTAGGTATATTCGTCTGACGACTCTCTCATCTCACAATGTCTGGCCGCGGTAAACAAGGAGGAAAGGTTCGGGCTAAGGCCAAGACCCGATCATCCCGGGCTGGTCTGCAGTTCCCAGTCGGTCGTGTTCATCGCCTGCTCAGGAAGGGTAACTATGCCGAGCGGGTCGGGGCCGGAGCTCCCGTCTATCTGGCCGCCGTCCTCGAGTATCTCACCGCTGAGATCCTCGAGCTGGCCGGTAACGCCGCCCGCGACAACAAGAAGACCCGCATCATCCCCCGACACCTCCAGCTGGCTGTCCGCAACGACGAGGAGCTCAACAAGCTGCTCGGGGGCGTCACCATCGCCCAGGGAGGAGTCCTGCCCAACATCCAGGCCGTGCTGCTGCCCAAGAAGACCGAGAGCCACAAGGCCGCCAAGACCAAGTAATCCCCAACAACTCCCCCCATCCCCCTCCTCACCAAACACAAAGGCTCTTCTAAGAGCCACCCACATACATCACAGCGGAGCTGTACTCTCATTTCTATGGTGTGCGAAACTTTATTTTTTTTTGGCCTGGGTGGAGATGTATCAAATACGATAAACCCAAATAGGTTTTAGTGCGATTTTCTGGTCTAAATAATTATGTAAATGTATTCTTAGTAGCTCCGGATCATAAATCCAGATGCCCGCCTTTACCTTCTCTCTAATCCTTATACTGCAGCACCAAAGCTTTCCTCCGTCTCCCACATCTCTATAGAGAGCCCCAAGATCCCGGATTGTGTCTACGGCGAGCAGTCAATTATTTATTGGTTTATTAAATGCCCCAAACCGCAGATTGTTTATTCACACTTCTAATACAGGTAAGTTGTACTGAGAACATTTCCTACCTAGAAATATGCGGAAATTCATTGGGAGATCTGATTGGACACTTGGATATCTAAAGATTTCACCTTGGTGGGGAGCACAATGGGCGATCATGAGACGTGTCAGTGCTTACAGCCATTGCCAGTTCTATCCTATTATAAAGATTTATAGAGCAATGTCTTCTTACAGAGACTCCTCCTCATTGTCCTCCATACTTTACTTTTACAGATCAGAAATTATTCATTACATACCAAACATCCCCAACTGAAACATGATTACATCAGTCAGAACCTCCATCAGATGTTTTTGTTTAAATAAAATCTCGATCTTTTTTTTTTATATATCAGATGTGATTAAAAAATTCCTCATATAGAATCCTCTTCTTCCGGGAAACAATCACCGGTCCCTTTAGCGGTAGTTTAAGAATAAAAAAACATCGTTAAAACATTATTGTACAGTTTTAGTCATTGATTTTACCCATCAGAATACAGAATCCGCCCTGCTAGAGAATGTTTCCTATAGAGATCAATGAAAAGTCTACTGAACAAGTATTTTCTGGGGGGAAACGGAGAAAGATCTCAGAACACATTTCCTTTTCGACGCCTCAGCAGGAATTACTGGCTGATTATGGAAACTCCCACAGCTCTGATTTCAAATTTGCCCGCCTGAAATGTGTAGAACGTTACAAACAATCAGCTCTATTATACCGCCAAATCCGACACTGAGACCTGAGATTAGATGAGACATTTATCCGAGAAATATCATCAATGCTTTATTATCAAGAAGATGAATAGAAATGGAATGTGAAGATGATTGGATAATGTAAAACATTTCCATATGTTCTCTTTTATTCCAAGTCCTCAGAATGCAGAATCCCCCTCCCCCCACTATTACATACAGAACATAATAGGGAGATGACTTCTCTCATAGATCTCTACCTTTCTATAGGATAGGAAGTATTACACGTTTCATCATCACATCTGTATAGAACTATGCAACTAAAAATCAAATCTCTCTCCCCTCTTTCTGATCCAAAATTTGTACAGATAGCAGATGCACAGATTTGTTCTTCCTGTATCACAATCGGAATGTTCAGAAATATTACATCTGTGTTGTATTTCTATCATCATCTCAGTATTCGTGATCTCCATTCTTTTCATCATGAAATAATGATTTTTTAGGTTCAGTTCCAACAAAAACTGTATATTCTCCTCACTCAGCTCAGAAAATCTTTTATACATCAACTGCCCAACCAATTATATGTGTAACATTGTCCTGTTCTTCTATATCTTTGGTAAATGTAAAGCAGATTGAACAATCAGATTGCAGAGTGTATGGGCAGCTAGACATCGCAGCACTCAATTTCTTAGTTAAACAATTAGCGAAAGTTCTTCTTGTTACACGATAAATGTGTAGAAATAAATGTGTTGGGAGTTGTGAATGATCAGCCCTTTGTGTGAGAAGGTGGGTGGCCCTGAGAAGGACCTTTGTTGGGGTGAAGTGGGTAAGCGGTGGATGTTGGGGTTTAGCCTCCGAATCCGTAGAGAGTGCGGCCCTGGCGTTTGAGCGCATAGACGACATCCATGGCGGTGACGGTCTTCCTCTTGGCGTGCTCGGTGTAGGTGACGGCATCGCGGATGACATTCTCCAGGAAAACCTTGAGTACTCCGCGGGTCTCCTCATAGATGAGTCCGGAGATTCGCTTGACACCCCCTCTGCGGGCCAAACGTCGGATGGCGGGTTTGGTGATGCCCTGGATGTTGTCCCGGAGCACCTTCCTGTGGCGCTTAGCGCCTCCTTTCCCCAGACCCTTTCCTCCTTTACCGCGACCAGACATGATAATTCTTTGCTACAAAGACAGACTGAAATCAGCTGCCTGCCCGCCCTCCTTATATACAGCCTGAGCGGACCAGATGGAAACCTTCCTGGGAAAGAGGCGGAGTCACACCATGCATTACAAAATAAAGATAATCTTATTAATTTATAAGGCTCCTAATTATTATATTATATTCAGATATAATAATGCAATACAGCAATACATTTCCAGAAGATTCATTTATTCCTTCTTCTCATTTATTTTCGATTTATTCCTGGAGATTACACTGAACAGGAAACTTAACACTTTATACCAGAAACAAAGTAACCAGTTTCATGAAATTGTTCATAGTAATTTCATATCATTTAAATTTACAAATATTGTGAAAAGGAAACAAAGACACACATCTTCAGACATTTCACAGGCTGAGCGGACCTGATGGGAGACATGCTGAGAAGGGGGCGGGGTTCAGTCATTTATTACACTGCAGAGAAGTTAAAATATTTAGAAGCTTTTAAATGTTTTACTGAATAGAAACGGATGTAATTTATCAGAAGCGCAATGTTTCCTTTATTGATACACTGTACATTTTTTCTGACATATCATGATTATATATATTGCCCTTACTTAGAAACATTGTTAATATTTTGCTATTTCTATTTACAAAACGGGACTGATCAAATACGAAACATTTGTTTTTTTAATTCATTGTACAAATGTATCTGGCAGTGTCATTATTACTACATATTTCTACCAACACTTTCACTTTTTTTTATTCTGGTTTTAATATGAGGGAAATCTGTAACTACTTCATCTCTGAAAGACGGAACATTAATTATCGACCAGTTCCACGATCATATACAGATGTGTATATGTTAATTTTCTCGGATAAATGTCTCATCTGATGATCTCAGGTCTCAGTGTCGGATTTGGCGGTATAATAGAGCTGATTATTTCTCTGTAACGTTCTTCACAATTCAGGCGGCAAATTCAAAAAGGAGCAATATGAAATCTGAGCCAATCAGAGGTGTGGGCGTTTCCTTCTTCAGCCAGTAATGTCTTTCTTATGAGGATTTCAAAGAAATGTATTCTGAGATCTTTCTCCGTTTTCCCCCCAGAAAATACTTGTTCAGTAGACTTTTCATTGATCTCTATAGGAAACATTCTCTAGCAGGGCGGATTCTGTATTGTGAAGTAAAAGAAAAAAGACTGGAAGAAATGTGACATTTATATTTCGAACGTATTTATTATGCATGGTTAGATAAACTGCCCGACAATTCAGAGGGCGGTTGATCGATGTTCCCGGAGGAAGAGATATCAGATTTTAGTGTCGGATTATTCTATCTGAGATAATTGGAACGTTCCATAATATTCCGGCGGGAAATACGAGTTATAAAATGCGAAAATTGCACCAATCACAGTTCTGGGCGTTTTCTTCCGATAATAAAATCTATTTTCCTTCCAAGGAGTGTGAAGGGGATCTGACATCTGTGTTCCTTTTTAGATGGGGGATGTTTGTTTGGTATTTAATATTCAATGATCTCTAATGCTGTTGAATATCTTCTGGAGATCAAAGGATGGAGGAAAATGACAGCCAGTCCCTGTAAAGAGATCACATCCTTCCTTCCTTCATATTAAATACGATATAAACAAATATTAAAAAATAAATACATAAATATATAGCACGTTGTTCCCTCACCCGGATCACAATCTTAGGTGAGGAAACCAACAATCAGATCTCCTAAACACATATAATGCCACACTCACACATTCTCACAATAAAACATGCAGAGAACCGTTTGATGGATCAATAGATGACTCCGGGGTAAAATAATCAGAGCTCAGCACTAACTGTCATGATTACTACAGATTACTACCAGTCCTTTCCCTTTTTGTTTATTTTAGGATGTAGGGGGGGGGGGGGGGGGGCGTAACGGCTACATGTCATGTCTGAAAGATGAAACATTAATTGTCGGCCAGTTCCCCGATCATATACAGATCTGATAATGAAACATGTAATACTTTATTTCCCATCATATAGAAAGTTTGAGATCTATGAGAGAAGTGGCTTCACTATCATTTTCTGTATGTAGCAGTGGGGGGGATTCTGCATTCTGAGAACATATGGAAATGCTTTACATTATTCTATAATCTTCCAATTTTATTTCTGTTTATTCCGTACTAATCGATTAATCTGTCTTCAAATAACGTGTTAAAGATATTTCTCGGATAAATATTTCATCTGATGATCTCAGTGGGATTTGGTGTTATAATGGGGCTGAATATTTGTCTGTAACGTTTTTCACAATTCAGGCGGGAAGATTTGAAAATGCCTAATTCAGTTCTGAGCCAATCAGAATTGTGAGCGGTTTCATTATCAGCCTTCATTAGTCAGCGATGTCTTTAAGAGGAATCCAAAGTATTCTATTCGGAGATTTTCTCCATTTTCAGCCCAGAAAAGATTTGTTCTGTAGACTTTTCATAGATCTCTATAACAGTGCTCAGCTCTGCCTCCCCTCAGCAGCCGGCCACACACCGAAAATGGCTGAAAGAATGAACAAATGGACTGGACACCCCCCCCCCCCCCCCAAAAAAGTGGCGGAACTTCAGGACACAGTCACAAAAGTGACTGTTGCGACTCTGTTAGTTCTGCCACTGATCTGGGGTGGGTCTAAGAGCAATGATAAATGATTGGAAAGAGTTATCATTAATTTCTCTAATCACGGCTCTGAGAGTACTCTGTGCACTGATTGGGCAAAGCCTTCTTTTTTTTTTTTTTTTTTATGTCTTTATTTAGTCAAAGGTTGCAATACTAACAAGTGAAATGGCAGAACATAATATGACACTGTACATAGCACACCAGTGGTGGCTGGTGCCAGTGCTGTATTTTGGCCTAGGCCAACAAGGCCCAGGCCTAGGGCAGCACTTTTCAGGGGGGCAACAAAAAAGACACCCCCTCCACCTGAGACTCTATTGTCCACTGGTTGCTAGAGCCGTCTGTCTCTCTCTCTCTCTCTCTCTCTCTCTCTCTCTCTCTCTCTCTCTTCTCCCCTCTCTCTTCTCCCCTCTCTCTTCTCCCCTCTCTCTTCTCCCCTCTCTCTTCTCCCCTCTCTCCTCTCTCTTCTCCCCTCTCTCTCTCTCTTCTCCCCTCTCTCTCTCATCCCCCCCCTTCTCTCTCTCTCTCTCATCCCCATTTCTCATCTCCCCTCTCTCTCTAACCCCCCCCCCCCGCTCTCGCTCTCTCTCATCCCCCCTCTCTCTATCATATCCCCCTCTCTCTCATCCCCTCTCTCATCCTCTCACTCTGCTCCCCCTCTCTCTCTTTCTCTCACTCCCTCTCTCTTCCACCCCCCTTTCATCCCCCACCTCTCTCTCCCTCACCCCCCTCTCTCTCTCACCCCCCCTCTCTCTCTCTCTCTCTCCCTCCCTCACCCACCCCCCTCTCTCTCTCCCTCACCCACCTCCCTCTCCCACCCCCTTCTCTCTCTCCCACCCCCTCACACCCCCCTCTCGTGAGATCTCAGGGGTTCATGCTGGGACTTGTAGTTCTTCAATTTTGGAGGGAGTCACATCCGTTAAAAAAAGAGTGGGGCAAATTTACATGGGGGGGCGCCCAATTTTAGTCTTGCCTAGGGCAGCACAAAACCAAAATACACCACTGGCTGGTGCATTGGGGGCGCAGGGGCACTGCCCCCCCTCCCATCCATGCATCCAGGCCCCTACTGCATGCGGGGCGACGGATGCATGGACTTCAATGGGGCTTTTTTTAGCCATGTGATTAGCAAGAGGCTTTAATAGGTGGGCTTGGGGCGCAGAACACTGTGCCTCGAGCCCACCCAGTTGTGTGACAAAAACAAATGAAAATTCGCTATTGTCACACGGATCCTCCTCCTGGCCAATCAGGAAGCGAGTCTTGAGACACGTTTCCCGATTGACCGAAAGGAGAAGCCATGCCATTGGGTATAGAGGAGAAGGGAGGAGACGCAGAAGACAGGAGTCCTGCCTGGGACCTTCCATTGTGGTGTTCCAATGGCCACACATTTCCGACAGGCCTCCGAGTCCACCAGTTGATATGGCAGTAGTTGGCGGGCTATCAGTTCCGACAAGCCAGCAGTCAACCGTTGGGCAAGAGTGTTATCCAGCGTCATACTTTTTTTACGCTCTAACAGCCTGCCTTTTTCCAGAACAACATGAGGACTGCATGATGGAAGGTGGAGTGGAGGACAATTGTGAGGAGAGAAGAGAAGGAGAAGGAGAAGAGGCGGGACGGTGAGAGCCTGGAGTGTGGCTTTGTGGGTTCTGACGGCATTGCTCCCACTGAGCTCGGTGATGGGAGGTCAGGTGCCTTCTTAAGGTGGTCATCCCTAGGTGAGTGTTGGGCTTACTGCGACTTATGCATTGACTGCAAAGTCTGCAGATGGCAACACTGTTGTCAACAGCGGACACATTAAAAAAGCCAACACTGCGGAGCCATGTTCTGGCGTCCTGGAGCGCCAGATGTGACCGTACATGGTTGATGGCTCGCTCCTGATACATTTGCAGTCTGCTTTGTCCCTCCTGTGCAATGCAAGTTCCGCCTGCTTCTCCTCCCTATCTGTTGGACCGTCTCTCCCTCTGAACTCCTCTCCTTGTCCTCTCTTGTGGGCACCCATGTGACGTCCATAGACACGTCATCATCCACGTCACCTTCCCCACCACTAACATTCGAGATCTTGGAGTCGGCAGCAACAGCGGGACCAACCTCCTTGGGCTGATCTGGGTACTGTGGTCAGACTGCTGAGTGGCGGCTGTTGCTACCTCTCCTTCCTGATCCGATGCCAAGAATGGCTGCACATCACAAATGTCTTGTGATGGATCGGAAAATAATTCCAGTGACTCAAGCGGAAGGAATATGGTGGAGGTGTTGGTGGCGGTGTCTTTGGGGGTGCACACAGCAGAGAGTGAAGAGGGTGCACATAGAGAGGATGAGGAGGGTGCAGAAGAGGAAGGCTGAGTGAGCCACTCAACCAAATTTGGTGCGTCCTTTGACGTAATCAAACACACCTTCTGAAACTTCACACTTTGGCCCCGGCCTACTGCTCCTGCCCTACCATGACTGCATAAGGGCCTGCCTCTTCCTCTGCCTGTCATTTTTTAAATTACCCTGTGACAAAAGTCTCTAGAGAAGCGCAGTATATGTGGAACAAGGTATATAACACCCCACTTCATTCTGTGATATTGGGGGGCCACAGGTTTATCACACCAGTTCTACAAAAAATTGGCTCTATTGACTGTTGTCACTGTGTGTAGCACAGTTAACGCAGCAAAAGAGGCCACATTTTTGCAGGACTAAAATACACTCTTAGAACAGTATACTGTTAAATAACACCACACTTCAATATATGGTATTGGGGGGCCACTGGTCTATCACACCAGTTGTACAAAAAATTGGCCAGTGAGTTTGGCACTGTGTGTAGCCGAGTAAATGGTGCAAAAGAGGCAATATTGTTGCAGGACACAAATAAACTTATAATAGAATACTCAGATGACACCCCACTTCAATCTGTGGTATTGGGGGGCCACTGGTTTATCACACCAGTTGTACAAAAAGTTGGCCAGTGAGTTTGGCACTGTGTGTAGCAGAGTAAACGCAGCAAAAGAGGCAATATTGTTGCAGGACACAAATACACTTATACAAGTATACTCAGATAACACCCCATTACAATATGAACTTGGTCGTGCAGCAATTCGTTGCCAAATACCCTGGGGTCCAGGAAGTCTTGCGGCAGGCCAGGAAAATCTTGGGCCATTTCAGAAGATCTTACACAGCCATGATTCGCCTTGCTGACATTCAGCGGCGACACAACCGACCCGTCAGGCATCTTATTTGTGACTGCCCAACGCGATGGAACTCAACATTGCATATTCTTGATAGGCTGCTTCAGCAGAAATGTGCAGTTAACGACTACCTGTACGAACTCTGGGGCAGGACAGGTTCAGGGGAGCTTGGGTTTTTTTCACCTCGCCAGTGGCTGCTCATGCGTGACACATGCAGACTTCTGCGGCCATTCGATGAGATCACCAAACTGGCCAGTCACAACCAGGGCGCCATCAGTGACATCGTACCTTATGCCTTCTTTCTGGAGCATGCATGGCGTTGTGTCATTGATCAAGCCGTCGAGGAGCAGGAAGATGAGGAAGTCGCAATGTTGGATGAATTCCCAGTGGGTGCTACTCCATCTGAGACAAGTCAACAGCAGGAGTCAGAAGAGGAGTCAGAGGAGGATGGTGCCGGGGGGGGGGGGGGGGGTGAGGAGAAGCAAGAAAAACATTCTTTAAACCTTTCTGGGATCCCTGGTGTTATCCGTGGATGGGGGGGGGGGAGAACGAGGACAACATTATCCTGGATGATGAGCTGGAAGCAGGCCACTACACCGCTTCCAGTTTAGTGTGAATGGGGGCCTTCATGCTCCAGTGTTTTAAGGGGGACCCCCGTATAAAAAAGCATAAAGGCCAAATAACCAGTACTGGGTGGCAATGTACTTAGACCCCCGGTACAAACAAAAAATGGCGGAAATGTTACCACAATCACAGAGGGGGGTCAGAATGCAGCACTTCCAGGCCTTGCTGCGGGAAATGCTGCATTCTGCTTTTGCGTGCGCTGGCAGAGGAATTTCCAGTCACAGAGAAACTGTTGCGGGTAGCAATCCAACAGCGCCTGCAAGAATAGGGCGGTTTGAAGACGTCTTGGTCACTTCAGATATGAGATCCTTCTTTCAGCCAAACCATTGACAGCTCTACTCCGGATCCAGCATCAGGGAATGCCTAGACCGACAGGTGTCCGACTACATCGGGTTAACGGCCGATGTGGACGCTCTGAGGAGTGATGAACCCCTGGACTACTGGGTAGGCAGGCTTGACTTCCGGCCAGAGCTTGCACAATTTGCAATGGAAATGTTGGCTTGCCCCCACGTTCAGTGTCCTGTCCGAAAAGATGTTCAGCGCAGCAGGGGGGATCATGGCTAGGGTTGAGCGAACACGGACTGTATTATTCGGGTCCGTACCGGATAATTGGATTTTTGTTACCCAGACACGGACCCAAAAACTTTACTGTATATTTGGGTTTAAAATCCGTGTTTGGTAATTGTATTTCCTGTTTTGTATGTAATGGCATGGTTTTAATGGCGCGGTTTCAACAGCCAATCAACAAGCGTTTAACTGGTGTGCCATAGAAGCCATCACAGCCATGCCTACTAATTGCATGGCTGTGATTGGCCAGCTAAAGCATGTGACCCAGGTCTTTATAAGCTAGAGACACAGTGCGGTGCACGTCAGTCTGTTCTAGTGTAGGGAGAGAGCACACACAACGGTGCTGGCTGCTGCTGATTAGGGACAGAGACAGGAAAAAAACAAACATTGTGGCTGTTAGAAAAGAATGTAGGGACAGGTCGGAGTGTAGGCAGGGAAAGATAGAAAAGCATTTTAGGGACAGGCTGGAGAGAATAGGCAGGGAGAGATTAGGAGACACAGGACAGAACAATCGTCCGTTAGCGATCTACATAGATTTTGCTGTGTGGGGGGTGGTGCAGTGAACAATCTTTTTGCCCTCACTTGAGTCCACTGAGGAGGAGGAGGAGGAGGGAGAAAAAAAAATATTTTTATCAGTCTGTTGTGTGCAGCGTTCAGCTATATTTTACTACACAGTGCTGTTCTAATCTGCTATTTAAAAATTACAAATTTAAAGTGGAATTTTTTTTTTCCTTCATAGCCTGCTGCTGACCGTGACATAAAACATAAGACACTGCTGTGAAAAATCACCAATTAAAGTGAAAAATAATTATTCATTTTTTCATTCATACGTTACTGTGACATACATCCTTTACACACAGTAAGAGATGTCCCGAACTGTTCGCCGGCGGACAGTTCCCGGCGAACATCGCTTGTTCGCGTTCGCCGCTGCGGGCGAACATATGTGATGTTTGGTCCGCCCACTATACTTCATCATTGAGGCAAACTTTGACCCTGAACCTCACAGTCAGCAGACACATTCCAGCCAATCAGCATACCCTCCCTCCCACACCCTCCCACCTCCTATAAAAAAGCAAGGGCAGCATCCATCTTAGATCATTCTGAAGCAGTGTTAGTAGTGAGAGCAGGGAGAGTGCTGCTGCTGCAGCTGTTAATAGAGACAGTTGTTAGTCTTGTTAGATAGTGTTCTCGGTCCACTCCTGCTGTAAGGACAGCATCCTGACAGCACCCCAAAAATCCCTTTTTAGGGCTGGTATTTGAGCAATGTTATATATATATATATATATATATATATATATCTATTGTTCAGTTGCCTGGCGCCTGCCCGCCGTATGTGAGAGGCCACAGACCCACCACAGACTGTACTGTGTGCACACCACACTCATATCGAGTGGCACAGTACCTTGCTTTTTATTTATTTTTTTTCCTCTGTCATAATTGCAGTGAGTGTCAGGTCCACAGAGTGTACTGTGCCCACTGCAGTGCCCACCACTCATATATAAGGTGGCACAGCAGCTTGCAATTGAAAAAAAAAAAAAAAAACATATGTTTTATAATTGCAGTTGCCTAGCCTGCCAGTGAGTGTCAGGTCCACAGAGTGTACTGTGCCCACTGCAGTGCCCACCACTCATATATACGGTGGCACAGCAGCTTGCAAATTAAATATATATATATATATATATATTTTTTATAATTGCAGTTGCCTGGCCTGCCAGTGAGTGTCAGGTCCACAGAGTGTACTGTGCCCACTGCAGTGCCCACCACTCATATATACGGTGGCACAGCAGCTTGCACGTATAGTACCACGAATCTAAAAAAAAAATGACAGGCAGAGGCAGGCCACCCGCAGGGGCCGTCATGGTCGTGGTGCCGTGATTTCCTTTGGCCCTAGAATAATGCCCAGTGTTCAGAAGCCACGTAACCTGAACTCAAATAATTCTGATGACATTGTTGACTGGCTTACACAGGACACGCAATCTTCTACAGCTTCCGCTCGGAACCTTAATGCACCATCCTCCTCCAGCTCAGCTTCGGGCACCTCTCAATTTACCACTCGCCCGCCCGCCGGCACCACCACCAACACTAGCACCACAGCCGCTTCAGTTGATCTGTCAGAGGAGTTATTTACACATCAGTTGGAAGAAATAAGTGATGCACAACCATTAGTGCCAGAGGATGTAGATAACGGGGATATGTTTCAGTCAGGCAGCATTATACACATGGACGTACATTGTGATGATGATGATGATGATGATGATGTTGTACCTGCTGCTGCTGCCTTTTCTGAGTTGTCAAGTGAAGCGGCTGATGATGACGATGTGTCCGTGGATGTCACCTGGTTGCCTGCTCGAAGAGCAGAAGAAGAGGGGGAAAGTTTAGATGGGGAGACAGAGAGGAGGAGGAGACGAGTTGGAAGCAGGGGGAGGTCATCGCAAGGAGCTAGTGGCACAGTCAGACAGCATGTATCGGCAACCGGAGTCGGCCAGACAGCACGCCAATCAACGCAAGCTGTTGCCACCACAAGAATGCCGTCATTGCAAAGCTCAGCAGTGTGGCATTTTTTTTGTGTGTCTGCCTCTGATAGCAGCGATGCCATTTGCAACCTGTGCCAAAAGAAACTGAGTCGTGGGAAGTCCAACATCCACCTAGGTACAACTGCTTTGCGAAGGCACATGATCTCACATAACAAACGCCTATGGGATCAACAGATGAGTAAAAGCAGCACACAAACTTGAAGCCACCATCCTCCTCATGGTCCAGCATCTTCAGCCAAGTCAACCACTGCTGTCCTCCTTGCCCCCTATCAACAACCCGCCAGTGCCACCACTCCGCCTCTCACCTTCAGCAGTTTCTGCTCATCTGCCCACAGTCAGGTGTCTGTCAAGGAAATGTTTGAGCGTAAGAAGCCAATCTCACAGAGTCACCCCCTTGCCCGGCGTCTGACAGCTGGCTTGTCGGAACTCTTAGCCCGCCAGATTTTACCATACAAGCTGGTGGAGTCTGAGGCCTTCAAAAAAATTGTCGCTATTGGGACACCGCAGTGGAAGGTACCCGGCCAAAATTTTTTTCCACAAAAGGCAATCCCCAACCTGTACTCTATTGTGGAAAAGGAAGTCATGTCATGTCTGGCACACAGTGTTGGGGCAAGGGTCCATCTGACCACTGATAGCTGGTCTGCAAAGCACGGTCAGGGCATGTATATCACTTACACTGCGCATTGGGTAAACCTGCTGGCGGCTGCCAAGCATGGAATGCATGGCTCTGCAGAGGAGTTGGTGACACCGCCACGACTTGCACCTCCTCTACTCCTCCTACTCCATCCTCTTTGCTAACCTCCTCGGCTGAGTCCTCCTCTGCTGTTGCATCTTGCTCCACACCAACTGTAACCCCCCCCCCCCCCCCCAGCTCCCCAGGGGCTATTCCACATGCCGGATATGACGGTGTCACGCTGTCTTGGGATTGACTTGCCTGAAAGCAGAGAGTCACACCGGACCAGCACTACTGTCCGCCCTGAACGCACAGGTGGATCAGTGGCTGACCCTGCACCAACTTGAGATCGGCAAAGTGGTGTGTGACAACGGAAGCAATTTGTTGGCGGCATTGAATTTGGGCAAGTTGACACATGTGCCGTGCATGGCACATGTGTTGAATCTGATTGTACAACGCTTTGTGCAGAAGTACCCAGGCTTACAGGACGTCCTCAAGCAGGCCAGGAAGGTGTGTGGCCATTTCAGGTGTTCCTACATGGCCATGGCGCACTTTTCAGATATTCAGCGGCAAAACAACATGCCAGTGAGGCGCTTGATTTGCGACAACCCGACACGTTGGAATTCAACACTGCTAATGTTCGACCGGCTGCTCCAACAAGAAAAAGCGGTCAACGTGTATTTGTATGACCATGGGGATAGGACAGCCTCTGCGGAGCTGGGTATTTTTTTGCCACGTTACTGGACGCTCATGCGCAATGCCTGTAGGCTCATGCGTCATTTTGAGGAGGTGACAAACCTAGTCAGTCGCACCGAAGGCACCATCAGTGACATCATCCCATATGTTTTCTTCCTGGAGCGTGCCCTGCAAAGAGTGCTGGATCAGGCCGTAGATGAGCGTGAAGAGGAAGAGTTGTGGTCACCATCACCACCAGAAACAGCCTTATCATCACTTGCTGGACCTGCGGCAACGCTGGAAGAGGAGTCTGAGGAGTCAGAGGAGGAATGTGGCTTTGAGGAGGAGGAACACCAACCACAGCAGGCATCCCAGGGTGCTCGTTGTCACCTATCGGGTACCCGTGGTGTTGTACGTGGCTGAGGGGAATAACACACCTTCAATGACATCAGTGAGGACGAGGAATTGGACATGAGTAGCTCGGCATCCAACCTTGTGCAAATGGGGTCTTTCATGCTGTCATGCCTGTTGAGTGACCCTCGTATAAAAAGGCTGAAGGAGAACAACCTGTACTGGGTGGCAACGCTACTAGACCCCCGGTATAAGCAGAAAGTGTCTGATATGTTATCAAATTACCGGCAGTCGCAAAGGATGCAGCAGCTATAAAATAAGTTAAAAAGTATGCTTTACACAGCGTATAAGGGTGATGTCACAGCACAACGGGAATCTAACAGGGGAAGAGGTGAAAGTAATCCTCCTCCTACCACAACCACGCCGGCAAGGACAGGACGCTTTACAAACGTGTTGTTGATGAAGGACATGCAGAGCTTTTTAAGTCCTACGCATCGCCACAGCCCTTCGGGGTCCACCTTTAAAGAACGACTCGACCGACAGGTAGCAGACTACCTTGCCTTAACTGCAGATATCAACACTCTGAGGAGCGATGAACCCCTTGACTATTGGGTGTGCAGGCTTGACCTGTGGCCTGAGCTATCCCAATTTGCGATAGAACTTCTGGCCTGCCCCGCTTCAAGTGTCCTGTCAGAAAGGACCTTCAGCGCAGAAGGGGGTATTGTCACTGAGAAGAGAAGTTGTCTAGGTCAAAAAAGTCTAGATTACCTCACCTTTCTTAAGATGAATGAGGCGTGGATCCCGAAGGGACTGACAGTGGGGGATGCATTTGACTTAAAAAGGCCTGATGAGATGCCTTGAGCTAAAAATGGTCCACACGCTGCTGTATTTCATCTCTGCAGGCCGGATGACTTACGTGACTTCTCCGCCACCAACTACGGTTCAAGCCGTAATGTTTTAGTGAACTTTCTGCCTGGAAAACCTCAATTTTACCGGCCGCTGCTACAGCAGCGGCTGCAACAATACCTACTTTTTCAGGCATGTGTACAATAGATGCCTAATTTTTCTGGCCTCTGGTGCTAAACCGTGGCTGCAAAAAACAAAACACAAAAAAAAGTCACATGCATGTATCAATTCCCCTTCGTGATCGTTACCTTGTTGTGGTGAAGGGGCTTGCGTATCACAATGAAGCGATCACCTCTAGGAGTGTGTTGGCAATGTTGGCACACCCCAGATGATAAGGTCGTTGCTTCATTATGAACAGACCAAAAGCGATCCGCTGGATAATTTTTCATAGAAAAAACATTAATTTTCTTTATGATCATCTTGGGTGATCATTAAAGCCTACTAGGCCAACAATGGGCCCACACTGCAGAATCATTGTTTTCTGGGTCACTTAATTGTCACTGAACTACCTCAGCACGACCATAGGCTTTGAAAAACCGCCATCGCCTGCAATCTCCCAAACGTGCGCATGAGCACAGTCATCACTACAGCAAGATTGAAGCATAGAGGAATAAAATTTATGTCATGAGTGTGTCAACTATTGACAACTCTTTGGGCTTGTCTAAAATCTATTTGATACACGTCCCCTGATAGGGGACATAACAGGGGTTAAACTGATAAGAATAGTACCACTTAACCCTCCTCTTATGTTAGCTTTCTGTTACTATCCATGATGTTAACGGGTCGGTTTTGACCCGTGTTTTAAATCAGCCATAAAATACCCTCTGAACAATTATTTATCATCCAATTTGTTTCTTACCTCTTGGTTACCTTGTTAGGCTTCTTTATCCTTGAAAAGATTGGTTTTAATATTTTTTGTGTGACCCCTTAGACCTTTCTTTTGATAGCATACCTCTCGTTTTCAAATTAAAAAAATGGTAAAATAAAGTCAGCAACTCTGAAAAGTATTGGTCCTATGTTTCTTTTCTTTATTTAGAGAAGCAGACAAGCAGGCAAAGAGATAGGCCCCTCCCTAACTACAGCTCACAGGGTTGAGAGGTGATTGGCTGTCAGTGTTACTAAGCAGAGAGAGTGTTTATGATTTCAGTTTTGGCACTTATTAGTGTCCTATAATCCTATATTATAACTGGGTCAGAATTGACCCTAACACCATAAACGTCTTAATTTACACCACAGTATTTTATAATTTAGTGAAAAGGATTTTTTTTCTATTACATTGTTTAAATAGAGGTTCCTGACAAAGTAAAAAAATCTTGATGCAATAAACACATTTATGTGATACTTATAGACATTCAAAACCTGAAAACGGGTCGGTTCTGACCCTAACACAAGAGGAGGGTTAACACACCACTCATATAGGATGGCACAGTACATTGCACGGCGCACGCGCAGTGCCCAAAATTGGAAGTAAGAGGACAGACCAACCATCTTTTTCCATCTCCCGGTTCCTAAAATCTATTCTGTACACCGGCCCCTGATAGGGGACGTAACGTAACAGGGATTAAACTGATAAGAACAGATTTTTTTAATTTAAAAAAAAAAGAGGACAGCCTCTGCGGAGCTGGGTATTTTTTGGCCATGTTACTAAATGCTCATGCACAATGGCTGTAGGCTCATGCGTCCTTTTGCGGAGGTGACAAACCTGGTCAGTCAAACCCAAGGCAACATCATCAAACTCATCCCATATGTGTTTTTTTCTGGAGCGTGCCCTGCGAAGAGTACTGGATCAGGCCATAGATGAGCATGAAGAGGAAGAGTTGTGGTCCCCATCACCACCAGAAGCAGCCTTGTCGTTGTCGATTGATGGACCGAAGAGAGAGGAGTTTGAAGAAGAGAAGTCAGAGGAGGAAGGTGGCTTTGAGGAGGTGGAAGACCAACCACAGCAGGCGTCCCAGGGGGCTTGTTCTCACCTTTCGGGGACCCTTGGTGTTGTACGTGGCTGGGTGGAGGAAGAGACCTTCAATGACGTCAGTGAGGACAAGGAATGGGACATGGCTAGCTTGGTATCCAACCTTGTGCAAATGGGGAGTTTGCGGTTATGCAAATGGACTGACTGACTGACTGTTAAACTGGGAGTTTGGTCTGTTAGAGTTTGGTCTGTCACTGTGAAGCGGGTGTAACCCTTACACTACCTGATTGATACAACATCATACCTGATCGTATACACACACTGGATGTTTTAAAGCACATTATTCCAAACAATTTAGGAATTTTAGGTGATTTATGCCCTTTACAGATTAAAACCCGACTCTGCGTCAACTACGTAATTTTCCATGGGAGTTTTGCCATGGATCCCCCTCCGGCATGCCACAGTCCAGGTGTTAGTCCCCTTGAAACAACTTTTCCATCACTATTGTGGCCAAAAAGAGTCCCTGTGGGTTTTAAAATTTGCCTGCCTATTGAAGTCTATGGTGGTTCGCGAACATTCGCGGAGGTTCACATTTGCCGTTCGCGAATGGCAAATTTTAGGTTTGCGACATCACTACACACAGTGCTGTTCTAATCTGCTATTTAAAAATTACAAATTTGAAGGGGAATTTTTTTTTTTTTACATTTTTTCCTTCATAGCCTGCTGACCGTGAGATAAAACATAAGACATCTGCTATTCAAAAATCAACAATTTAAGTGAAAAATAAAAAATATTTAGTTCATACGTTCCTGTGAGATACACCCGTTGTATACTGTTGTTCTATTCCGCTATTTAGTTTCAATAGGTTTTTATTGATTTTAACAGGAACATAAGCGTTCAAAAAAGGCAGGTAACAAACATTTCCTTCATGCTAGAGAAGATGTACAGAACAATCACAAAATGAATACAAGAAGGTATGACATATAACCGTCAGTTATTGTTCGCAAGGAACTCATGGGAAAGGTATCATAACAGTTGCCTGGAATAGCGGCGGACCTCCCCACCCCAGGCACCCCCATGGGAACAAACTGTGACTTAGGGGGGGGGTGTCCACCTCTTGAGCATACGACAGTAAAACATCATGTAGGCATCAATGAACACGCTACCAATACCGCCATTGGAGAGGGCAATAAACTGGTGAATGTGAGGGGAGGAAGGGGAGGACACAAAAGGAGGGTAGGGTGAACATAAAGCGGGTTAAGAGGTTAGGGGGGGTAGAGGAGGGGACAATGGCGTTGGATCCACCATATATGAAAACAGGTAATCAACATCAAACACTAACTGTACATTTAGGGTGCTGGAGCCAAACATCCCATTTCCTGTGAAACGTCTCGGTTTTCAAGGAAATGCGGGAAAGGATGCGTTCCATATCACACTGCTGGTTCAGGATGTCGATGGTGTCCTCAATCGAAGGGGCTGTGGTGGATTTCCACAGTCTAGTGATAGTGAGTTTGGCTGCTAAAAGAATGTGAATTATCACCGGTCTAAAGGCTAGCCGAAATTCCTGGATACCTACATGTAATAGGGCCAAGTCTGGTTCGGGGGACACCCGCTGATTACACAATTCAGATATTAGGGAGAAAACTTTATTCCAGAATGACCGGAGAGATAGACAGGCCCACATAGTGTGGAAGAGGGTGCCACCAGGGGCGGACGTACAGGGGTCGCAGGGGTCGCCATGGCGACCGGGCCCCATGCTGCAGGGGGCCTGAGAGGGCCCCCTGTATGTATAGAGATGAGGAGCGGCAAGCGCAGCTGAGACCGGAGCTCCCCGATAAATCGGCACTGAAGGAGCTGGTCTCATATAGGAAACTGAAAGCAGAGAGTGTGCTGTGCTCTCTGCCTCCCCCTACAGTGCAATACCCGCTGGCAGGAAGTCACAGGAAGGTACAGACCTCTCTCTAACGTTTTTTAAAAAGGCTTTCTGTATGTATGTATGTGTACTGTATGTGTGTGTGTATGTATGTGTACTGTATGTGTGTGTGTATGTATGTGTACTGTATGTGTGTGTGTGTATGTATGTGTACTGTATGTGTACTGTATGTGTGTGTGTATGTATGTGTATGTGTGTACTGTATGTGTGTGTATGTATGTGTATGTGTGTACTGTATGTGTGTGTGTGTGTATGTGTGTACTGTATGTGTGTGTGTGTGTATGTATGTGTGTGCATCTATATATTTATGTGTGTGCATCTATTTATGTGTATGTATGTATGTACTGTATGTGTATGTACTGTATGTGTGTACTGTATGTTGGTGTACTGTATGTGTGTGTACTGTATGTGTGTGCATCTATATATGTATGTGTGTGCATGTATTTATGTGTGTGTATGTATGTATGTATGTATGTATGTATGTATGTATGTATGTATTTATGTATGTATGTGTGTGTATGTGTGTGTACTGTGTGTGTGTGTGTACTGTATGTGTGTGTACTGTGTGTGTGTGTGTGTACTGTATGTGTGTGTACTGTGTGTGTGTGTACTGTATGTGTGTGTACTGTATGTGTGTACTGTGTGTGTGTGTGTACTGTATGTGTGTGTACTGTGTGTGTGTGTGTACTGTATGTGTGTGTACTGTGTGTGTATGTATGTACTGTATATGTGTGTACTGTGTGTGTGTGCATCTATATATGTATATGTATGTATGTGTGTGTACTGTATGTGTATGTATGTATGTATGTATGTATGTATGTATGTATGTATGTATGTGCGTGTACTGTATGTGTATGTATGTATGTATGTGCGTGTACTGTATGTGTATGTATGTATGTATGTATGTGCGTGTACTGTATGTGTATGTATGTATGTATGTGCGTGCATGTATGTATGTGTGTGTGTGTGTTTATATGTGTGTGGATATATGTACGTGTTTGCTTCAAGTTATTGCCCATTTGAGTTTATGGACTTTTAAGGACTTTTAAATGAAATGATTTTAAGCTGAAGTGTGCAGTAATTCAGTTATTATATTATATTATAGTCGGTTTTCTCAATTTACTTTAAACACGTAAGGGCTCTTTCACACGGAGCGGACCGCATTGCGATCCGCTCCGGTGCTTTTTTTTTTTTTTTCCACGGAGCGGATGACACTTGTGTCATCCGGTCCGTATGTCCGCATATCATCCCATCCGTTTGCGGATGATATACGGACATAATGTATGTCTATGGGCATTGCGGATGTCAGCGGATGACACAGCTGACATCCGATTTTCCTTCCTTTCCGTTTTTTGCACAGAGGAAAAATAGGGTTCTGTTCAGTTCCAAAAAACGGAACAGAACTGAAAGGAAGAAAATCGGATGTCAGCGGATGGTATTCCGCTGACATCCGCAATGCCATTCACTTACATTATGTCCGCAAATCATCCGCCAAAAAATAGGATGATTTGCGGACACACGGAACGCCCGTGTGAAAGGGCCCTTCAGGTGGCTAGGAGGTACCACCATTCCTGCGCTACTGAAATTTTTATATTTTGTATTGTGTGATCTAATTCATATTACAACATTTATACATGATTTCATTACCTATAATAACTTCTATATAAGTAGCAGCATTGTGTTATATGTGTCATATACTCCTGAGTGCATAGGGTCACTCTGTAATTGTTTTCCTTTTATGGGTGAATTTGGAAGTGTTTCTTTAGTCCACCAGCACTATTACTGTTCCCATTCCCCCCTCCGCCCCACCGCCACCGATCCCACACCCCCTCACCACCATTGCCACCACTGATCCCACCCCCCCTCACCACCATTGCCGCCACGGATCCCACCCCCCACCCACAACCATTGCCGCCACTGATCCCACTCCCCTTCACCACCATTGCCACCACTGATCCCACCCCCCCTCACCACCATTGCCGCCACGGATCCCACCCCCCACCCACAACCATTGCCGCCACTGATCCCACTCCCCTTCACCACCATTGCTGCCACTGATACCAGCCCCCCTCACCACCATTGCTGCCACTGATAATACCCTCACCACCATTGCCGCCGTTGAAACCAGAAACAAATGTTTTACTTTGTTATACATTGGAAAAAAAAAAGTGTCAAAAATATGCTTTTTCGGGGGGTGGGGGGGGGGGGGGGCCCTTCATGATTTCTTGCACCGGGGCCCTGAGAAATCTAGTTACGCCTCTGGGTGCCACACTCCCCACATTCCCTCCAACACGAGGGCGGGTGGGAAGGGTAGATCTTGGAAAGCCGATATGGCGTTAGGTACCAATGGTGGGTCAGTTTAACATGTTGTTCCCAATGTGTAACGCATTTAGTGGCCGAGTACGTGGCCGAAAAGGCCTTTAACCAATGAGAGGAAGGGAACGTTTTATGTAGAGTCTGTTCCCATTTAATCATGGTGTGTGTTTTAGAGAAGTGTCCTAGTTGGGTAAGTGTTTTGTAGAAAAGGGTTATACCCTTAGAGGGGCCAGGGAGATCCTGAAGATATTCGTGGATAGGGGTAGGGAGTGTGATAGAGTGTGGGATGACTTCGGAGCGTAAAAAGGACCGGATTTGGAGGTAAGTGTGGAAGGTCTTTGGCGGGAGGTTAAATTTTTTCACTAAGTCCGCGTAGGTGGAGAGCAAGGTGCCTTGGTAAAGGTCCTCGATGTGTCTCGGTGGGGCGCCCTTAGGCAACCACAACGTGAGGTCAAGGTTGGGAATAAGGAAGGAGAGAACTTGCAGCGGGAGCTTAATATTTTGACCACTGTCTGTAGGCGAAATGGTGAGGGGAATTTCTTTCCAAATGTGGTATGAACACAGAACCGCAGGAGTCGTGGAGGGAGGGGGTTTGGCCCCTATGCGAGTGGCAAGTAACAGCTGTCTAAGGTTCTTGTGTGGTAATAAGGCCGTTTCCATCTGCGACCAGGATTTGTTGGGGGAAGGGGACCACCAGTACTTAAGCTGGTCGAGCACACATGCCTTGTAGTATGAATAAAGGTTGGGGACCCCCATCCCCCCTAGGGACCTATGCCGGGACATAATAGCTAGCGAGCATCTCGAGGGTTTTCGGTCCCATATAAATTTGGTAATCACACTTTGAAGGGCTGTAAAGAAGGAGCATGGAAGGGGGATTATCAATGTGCGGAGGAAGTAGAGGAGCTTAGGTAGGACTATCATTTTAAATGTGGCTATTCTACCCATAACGGATAATTCTTGCGTTTTAAGGGATGTCAGAGTGCGTGGTAAAGAATCCAATAAGGGTTTAAAATTGTGGGCATACAATCCGGAGGTGTTCGAGGTGAGTTGAATACCCAGGAAACCTAAAGAGTCTGCAACCCAAGTGAAGGGGAGATTTTGCGAAAGTGACTGACGGAGGGCAGGGGGTATGTGGAGAGGAAGTATTTGGGATTTGCTAGCATTTAATTTATAATAGGAAACTGCACTAAATTCTTGTAAGAGATCATAAACTGCAGGGAAAGATTTGGCTGGATTAGTCAATATGAGCAAAACATCGTCCGCAAACAGACTAATCTTGTGCTCAGACTGAGCGACCTTAGGGCCTGAAATCAGAGGGGAGTCACGGATTCTCTGAGCTAAAGGTTTCATAAGTAATGTAAATATGATGGGCGAAAGGGGGCACCCTTGCCTAGTACCATTGGTAATGTGTAGGGGTTTGGATTTAATCCCCGAGGTAAGGACTACCGCGGAAGGGGTAGAATACAGCGATAGAATGGCCGATTGCATCCAATCCTGGATACCAAACTTGTCTAGAACTTGTTGTAGGTAACCCCAATGGACCCTGTCAAACGCCTTCTCCGCATCCAGGGACAGGAGCAGAGAAGGCGTCTGAGGGGCCCCAAGGTGGGAGATTAGGCCAATAAGACGTCTGGTGGCATCAGGGGCCTGACGACCAGGAACAAACCCCACCTGGTCCGGGTGTATCAGGAGAGGAAGTACCCTCTGCAACCTTAGAGCTAATATCTTGGCGTAAATTTTAATGTCAACATTTAGCAATGATATAGGTCTATAGTTCGCAGGCAGAGAAGGGTCCTTATTCGGTTTCGGGATAGTAACTATAACAGCACGCAACATATCAGGAGGGAAGGAAGCAGTGGAGGAAGCAAGAGAGAAGATCTCCTGTAATCGAGGGGCAATTTCTGGAGAAAAACATTTATAATAGTCATTGGAGAAGCCGTCTTCCCCAGGGGATTTGTTGTTAGGTAGTTTAGAAACAACAGAGCAGATTTCGTGCGGAGTAATGGGTTGTGAGATAGATTGGAGCAGCTCCGGAGAGAGAGTAGGCAATTTAGTCTTGGAAAGAAAGTCGGCAATACCCTCAGGAGTAGGTTGAGGTGTAGAGCCGTCAGTGCGGAGGTCATAGAGTTTCTGATAATAAGACGCGAAGGCATCTGCTATATTTTTGGGGTTGGTCAGGAGATCAGCTGCGGTCGGATAGGTCAAAGTTAGAGTTTTCTGTTTTAGTCGCTTAGATTTGACCCTCCGAGCCAGCCAAGCACCCGCCCTGTTATTAAGTGCATAGAATTGAGCCTTCATGTACTTAAGGTGGTTTTCGTATTTATATAAGAGGAGAGACCTTAGGGTCTGTCTTTCAGAAACAATAAGTTGTGTGAGGCTGGGGGAGGGGTTAATTTTGTTTTCCTGTTCTTTAAGATCAATGGACTTCAACAGGTCCTCAACCTGTTTCCTCCTCTGCTTCCGCAGATACGAAGACATCTTGATCAATACTCCACGCATGTATGCCTTATATGTACTCCATAGGGTGAATCTGTTAACATCCTGGCTATCATTCCATTCAAAAAAATTGTTATGTTCTTGCAATATCGCCTGGCGCAACTTCTCATCCGCCAGCAGCGAAGAGTTCAGTCTCCACACCGGGGGAGGGGAGTTGCGCAGCTTATCGTCAAACTCCAGAACTATTGGTGCTTGGTCGGACCAAGAAATTGTGCCAATGCGAGCATTAGTCACACTCTGCAAGGATCCCTTCGTAGTAAGAAAGAGGTCTATGCGGGAGTATGAGGAATGGGGTGCAGACATGAACGTATAGTCCCTTTCAGAACCGTTAAAACACCGCCAGACATCACGATAGATTGTGTAGGCCTTCTGGATTGGGAAGTGGAGTCCATGGCAGGGTCCAAGACAGTATTGAAATCCCCTCCAATCAGGAGGGTGCCTTGCAACATTTTCAGTGACACAGAAAGCGATGGGGACAAGAACTTCCGTTGTCGTGTATTTGGGGCATAGAGGTTAAGTAGGGTGAAGACAGTATTGTTCAGTTGGCATACTAGCACAATAAACCTCCCTTCAGGATCGGCTAAAGAGTCAATGTACTTGAATGTTACTGAGTCTCTGACAGCGATGAAAACACCACACGCCTTTTTCGGAGCGTTGGCCATATAGACATGTGGGAAGTGAGGAAGAGACACTATGGGACACTTGTGGGCTGCGAAATGGGATTCTTGGACAAAAAGAACGTCGGCTTTGTGAAGTTTGGCTTCTTTAATCAGTGCCGATCTCTTATAAGGACTATTAAGCCCTTTCGTATTCAGCGAGAGTACTTTCAATGGCATGATGACACAGTGGGATATGTGCGGATGGTGAGGGTCCTACCCAGGGTAGGTCTCACCGTATGTAGTGCATAGTACCTTACTGCAAAGTTATGTAGACAGGCAGGCTTCCGGGCGGTGTGCAGCACGATGAATGCGGTGTAAAAGGGACACTCGTATCCAGCAGACATCTGTGGTATTAGTCCAACCAGGTGTACAAATCGACAGGTGCAATTCGGATTCAGGCAGATGGCGAGTGGGTTTGGGGAAGCTGTAAGAAAAAGGGGAGACGACAAGACAGACAAGACAGACAACACAGAGATAAGAAAGGCCTGACTAAAAAAGCAGGCATAATGGGCAGCCAAAAAGGCCACTGTGGTCAAGGGGGGTCTACAAACGCTCAGCAACATGCTGAGCTGTCACAGAGAATTTGTAGGGCGCACCAGGGCAAAAAAAAAACCTGATGTGAAGCAATGAGAAAAGAGAGCGTCAAAAAAGAAAAATAGAAAAAAAAATAAGCAGCAAAACCAGCAAACATTGGAGCTCACGGCATTCCTCCAGAAAGTTGAAGAAGAATCTGACTTATGCAGAAAGCAGAGGCTTGTAGGAAATCATGTCCATTCAGAGTGCAGGCGTTCCAATGGGGGAACATTGGGTAAAGGGGTCTCGTCAGGTATAAGTTGCCACTGCTTGAAAAGCTGTATCCCCTTCTCCACACTGTAGATAGGATATGTCTTGCCGTTCCAGGTGACCAGAAGCTTTGTGGGGAAACCCCATTTGTAAATCACCTTGTTATTGCGGAGCATCTTTGTGAGGGGCGCCAGCTTCTTACGGTTAAGTGCAGTTTGCTGCGAGATATCTGTATAAAGGGAGATACCCATGAATTCTTCAGGGACCGCTGGACTCTGTTTCGCCGCCAACATGACCCGCTCTTTTACATGGTAATAATGTATGCGAGCTAGGGTGTCCCTAGGCGTTGTGTCGGGCAGGAATTTGGGCTTTGGAATGCGGTGGGCCCTGTCCACACACAGTTCAATGTCGCTCAAGGCCGGGAGGAGGGCCTTCATCAAGCGTTGTACATAGCGGGTCAGCTCACTATGGGGGATAGTTTCGGGGATCCCCCTGAACTTAATGTTATTCCGACGTGAGCGATCTTCTAAGTCGGCTAGTTTAGTTTGGATGCGTTGTAACTCAGTCTCTTGGTCGGTATAAGCATCGACAAGGTCATTATGTGCATGATAGAGATCCGCCATCTTAGACTCTAAATGATGAATTCTATGGTCATTAGTCTGCACTTTGCCTTTAATATCATTGAACATGTCGTCAAAGTCAGCATGGAGTGTGCTCCTGAAGGATAGGAGCATCCTCTTCATGGTCGCTTCAGAGATAGGCTGGTCTGAGGCAGGGAACAGATCAATGGAGAGGTCTGAGGATCTGTGAGGCCTCTGGGCCTTGTCTGAGGTGCGCTGTGTGAAGGGGGAAGAGTCTCCACTATTGCGGCGTTGTTTGGACTTTGCAGGGCTGGATGTAGTGGGAGAGGAGGGTGGGGAGCTTTCCTCCAGCGTCCCCATGTCAGCCATGTCCTCTAAAGGAGGGTCGCCCCCGCCGCTATAGCACTGGGGACTGGGAGCCGCGCCGGGTCCGGCGCCATTTTGTGTACCTCGAGCCGGCGCCGCCGGGAAGAAGTCGGTCAGCCGCTGAGGTGGTTTTGTCGCCTTCCTGCGCTTGGACATCGCTGCCTGGTGATGTAAGGAGCCTCCTCGGTCGATTACCGTGACCGCAGTGAACAATGTCAGCCGCTGTGAGTTGCTGTAGTCTGGTGGATGCCGGAGCTCTCACTTCATGCGGCCATCACGCTTGCCGGCCGGACACGCCCCCCCCCCTATTCCGCTATTTAATAAACACCCTTTTGGGGGTAAAAAAAAAAAAAATTGCGGCATAGTCTGTATCGGTACGTGTGAGATACACCTTTTAAATTTGTTTGGCGCATCTCCTTCCACTGCCGAGGATTGCAGGGCGCTTCAGTTTGCCTCCTGTTCCGAACTCCTCCTACTCCTACTCCTCTTCCTCATCCTCCCGTCTAGGGTACAAAAAATTGTAATCGGGGCCTAGTCTGTGTTTGTACGTGTGAGATACACCGTTTTATATACTTTTTTTTTTTTAATATACTCACACGGGTTTAACTGACAGCAAAGAACTTAGTATTTGATGGCTAGAGGTACAGTAGGCGTTCACAGTATACAGAAGTAAGTGTCGGCCTGTATAGGCTCCAAAAATTAGCTCACATGGGTTGAACTGACAGCAAAGAACTTAGTATTTGATGGCTAGAGGTACAGTAGGCATTCACAGTATACAGAAGTAAGTGTTGGCCTGTATAGGCTCCAAAAATTAGTTCACATGGGTTTAACTAAAGGACCATTGCTAGACCATGTGTCTGTGGTCAGATGTATCTTGGCACTAACACTGTGTGCCAGAGATATATTCACTTGCCGCTGAACATGGCCATACAGGTCTGGAATGCCCTTTTGCAAGAAATATTTCCTGCCTTGGACCTTCCATTGTGTTGTTCCAATGGTCACAAATTTACGAAAGGCCTCCGAGTCCCACAGTTGATATGGCAGTAGTTGGCGGGCTATCAGTTCCGACAAGCCAGCAGTCAAACGTTGGGCAAGAGGGTTATCCGGCATCATTATTTCTTTCCGCTCCAACATTTGGACCACAGAAGCCTGCCTTTTTCCAGAACAACGTGACGACGGCATCATGGAAGGTGGAGTGGAGGGCAAATGTGAGGAGAGAGGAGAAGGAGAAGGGGCTGGACGATGAGAGCCTGGAGTGTTGCTTTGTGGGTTCTGATGGTGTTGCTCCCACTGGGCTCGGTGATGGGAGTTCAGGTGCCTTCTTAAGGCGGTGGTCCCTAGGTGAGTGTTGGGCTTACCGCGACTTATGCATGGACTGCAAAGGCTGCAGATGGCAACATTGTTGTCAGCAACGGACACATTAAAAAAAGCCCACACTGCGGAGCCATGTTCCGGCATCCTGGAAATTCCAGATGTGACTGTACATGGTTGATGGCTCGCTCCTGATACATTTGCAGTCTGCTTTCTACCTCTTGTGCAATGCAACTTCTGCCTGCCTCTCCTCCCTATCTGCCGGCCCGTCTCTCCCTCTGAACTCCCTTCCTCTTTCTCTCTTGTGGACTCCCACGTGATGTCCATAGGCTCGTCATCATCCACGTCACTTTCCCCACTACTAACATTCAAGATTTCTGAGTAGGCAGCAACAGCGGGGACCAACCTCCTTGGGATGATCTGGGTACTGTCGTCAGAATGCTGAGTGGCGGCTTTTGCTACCTCCTCTTCCTGATCCAATGCCAACAATGGCTGTGCATCGCAAACATTTTGTGATGGATTGGAAAATAATTCCAGTGACTCAAGTGGAGGGTATGTGGTGGTGGTGTCTTTGGGGGTGCACACAGCAGAGCGCGAAGAGGGTGCAGATAGAGAGGATGAGGAGGGTGCAGAAGAGGAAGGCTGAGTGACCCACTCAACCAAGTCTGGTGCGTCCTTTGCCGTAATTGTACGCACCTTTTGAAACTTCACAGTTAGGCTCCGGCCTATTGCTCCTGCCCTACCACTACCACCCCTGCGTACGTCTCTGTCTCTTCCTCTGCCTGTCATGTTTTTTAATTACCCTGTGACAAAAGTCTCTAGAGAATTGCATTATATCTGGAAAAAGGTAGATAACACCCCACTTCAATATGTGGTATTGGGGGTATTGGGGTATCTATCACACCAGTTCTACAAATAATTGGCCAGTAACTGTTGTCACCGTGTGTAGCACAGTCAACACAGCAAGAGAGGCCAATTTTTTTCAGGACTAAAATACACTCTTAGAAAAGTATACTGTTAACCACTTTACCACCGGAGGATTTTGCTGTCTTCCGTCCAGGCCACTTTTTGCGATTCGGCGCTGTGCGACTTCAACTGACAATTGCGCGGTCGTGCGACGCCGTACCCAAACAAAATTTACGTCCTTTTTTTCCCACAAACAGAGCTTTCTTTTGGTGGTATTTGATCACCTGTGCAATTTTTACTTTTTGCGCTATAAACAAAAAAAGAGCGTTTATTTTGAAAAAATAACAATATTTTTAACATTTTTTTATATGAAATTCCCCCCAAAAAAGATGTAAAAAACAATTTTTTAAAAAAATTTTGGCCAATTTGTTTTCTGCTACCTATGTTTGGTAAAAAAAAATCGCAATAAGCATATTTTGATTGGTTTGCGCAAAAGTTATTGTGTTTACTAACAAAGGGAAAGATTTCTGTCATTTTTGGTGTTTTTTTTTTTTTAACGCGTAATGGCGGCGATCTGCGATTTTTTTTTGTGGGACTGCGACATTGCGGCGGACAGATCGGACCCTTGACTGACATTTTTGACACTTTTGGGGGTACCAGTGACATTACTGCAGTAATCAGTGCTATATATATGCACTGTTACTGTAAAAATGACACTGGCAGGGAAGGGGTTAATTTTATTGGAGAGGGAGGGGTTAATGTATGCCTAGTGCTTACTGACGTGTAGGGGGGGAGGTGACTATGTGATTCATGGACAGATCGGATGTCCAGCTATGCTGAACAGTCCGATCTGTCACTCCCTGTCACTATGGAGATCCGCCCGCTGTGTTTACACACAGCGGGCGGATCTCCACACTAGATCCCCGGCGATCGGGGCAGAGCAGCGGCGATCGCCGCTGCTCCTCCCCTGGCCCGACTCCCGCTGTGAATGAAAACAGCGGGAGCGAGCCTCCGGCGGCGCGCAAGCGCCGCCCAGAAGGGGGAGTGTCTGACGACGTTAATACTACGTCGTCAGACGATAACGAACCACTTTGCCGCAGTAGTACTACCGTACTCGGTCGGCAAGTGGTTAAATAACACCCCACTTCAATATGTGGTATTGTGGGGCCACTGGTCTATCACACCAGTTGTTGAAAAAAATTGGCCAGGGAGTTTATTGCTGTGTGTATCAGACTTAACTCAGCAAAAGAGGCAATATTGTTTGCAGGACACAAATACACTTGTAAAAGTATACTCAGATAACACCCCACTTCAATATGTGGTATTGGGGGGCCACTGGTCTATCACACCAGCTCTAAAAATAATTGGCCAGAGAGTTTGTCACTGTGTGTAGTATTGCTGCAGCAATGCTCAGTCAGCACACCTGTCACAATGCTGCACAGTGCACAATAATACTACTAATCCACTATAATATGCTTTCTACAAAGTATATTATACTGTGGATTAACCCCCTCCCCCACCCCCCTTTTTAGTGCACTGCACAGCAATACCAAAAAAAAATTGCAGCCCTTTAAATGACTTTTTTGGACATTAACAGAGCAATTTGTGTCACTGCTGACGATCTCTAACTGCCCCTACAGCACAGACTGGATACCTGCCCCAATACTAAAGAGACTGTAATAGACCCTATACCGACATTGCAGCACTTTAAATGACTTTTGTGGACATTAACAGAGCGATTTGTGTCACTGCAGATGACGATCTCTATCTGCCCCTACAGCACAGACTGGATAACCTGTCCCTATACTGAAGAAAGACTGGACCTTTTACCGATATACCAGCCCTGAAAAGGACTATTGTGGACATTAACATAGCAATTTGTGTGACTGCAGCCGATCTCTAACTGCCCCTAAAGCAACCACTGGATACCTGTCCCTAACCTGAAAAGAGACTGTAGAAGGCCTATACGGAAATACCAGCCCTGAAAATGACTTTTGTGGATCTTCACAGCGCTATGTGTCTAGAAAACTCTCCCTGATGAGCACAGCAGACCTCTCCCTACACTGACAAAAAGAGGAACGTGAAATGGCCGCCAGGTAAGGGCTATTTATAGGGTAGGGGGACTGTCCATGTGCTGAAATGTTTCAATTGGCTGTCCTGTTCCACCTGACGGCTGTGTCATGGTTCAAAGTTTTCCCCAATGTAAACTAATATGGCCGCCGCAAACTACGCCATGTGTTCGCAAATTTGGCGGGTAGCGAACAAGCAAAATTTGCCGCAAATTGACCGCCGGGCGAACCACAAGGCCATCTCTATTAAGTGGTTAATGCTAGCAGCAATATATTGTTTGAACCAATAATGTGTTAGTTTATAGACATTATTTGAGCAGCAAACACCACTTGTTAAAGATTTCATTGTTTGGTGGGTGAACCTGCTCTAAAGGTGCAAACTTGATCTTTGGACACATTTGTGTGTGTGTGTGTGTGTGTGTGTGTGTGTGTGTGTGTGGGGGGGGGGGGGGGGGATTTTTGTATAATTTTCAGGTCATTAATCTCTTTTCTTGTGCTTTTCAGGGGATTTATTGCTCTAGTTGACTAAATTCAAATGTTAATATTTACTCTGTAGCACTTAAAACCCTAACAAAAAAAAAACATAAATAATAATACTTTTAAAAAAGAGCACTTTTTATTTGTCCGGCCTTGTTCCCAGAGACTTTAATGACGTTTGTTGTCCAGCTCAGAGGTTATGTGATGTTCGGAAGTTATGGAGCGAAGGGGGGTGCAGGATTGTAGATTGTATGTAACTTCACCAATAAATGAGCTAAACATTTCCGTGAAAAAATTTCTACTTCTAACTTATATAAAGGACTGTTATCCGAGGGGATATTATTGTAATCAGATTTGTATGTAGCAGATACTTTGTACATATTTTTGTCATTTACCTATCAGGCATCTCATGGATTTAGCTATGTACATTGATCTGTTGCTGATTCTTTAAATAGATACAAATAGACAAAGATTTGACTGGGCTGACCGAGTAGATACAATGTTTTGTTTTTCTTGCTTCTATTTCCCATTGTGTTGCGAGTTAAGAGCTCCACGATCTTCCCAAATACAAAGTAACAATTTTATGGCGGGAGATTGTTGAGAATCTGTTATTGTAACAATGTTTGAGTGAGGCATCAAAGTTTAGTAAGCCCTGCCACCTTGTGGACATTCCAGGTACAACACTTCGGTGTGTGCAGTACAAGGAGATGAATAGGAAGTGGCCAGAAAGTGGAGATGATCTCTGCAAAAAATATAGCATATATAGAAATTATTCTGACTATATATATATTAATCGTAGCATCACAAACGTGTCACCCCCGTCTCTGTACAAAGAGCCGTTCATACGCAGTTTTTATTCCTATTCTTCAATAATGATAGATTTGATCAATGTGATAAATTGTATTATTACTGTCAGGTAAAGGGCACTCTAAAAGCAAACACTTTGTCTTCTTATCGCACTCAGACTTGTAATACAGGTGAATAGTAATGAGGGGAAATGTGATCACAGGACATCATTCTCTCATCTATTTTCATTCCAATCTGTTCTATGCTGATCGTCTACTCACCGCTAAACTCCTCCAACCAAAACCATGAACACCTACATAGAGCTCCAATGTCAGAACACATTGTATTCCAGATTTCCCCTCTTTGCTATTAATAGACCACGCCTATGATGGCTCCGAGTTGCTATATTTAAATCTCCCGCCATAATTTAACTGGCCGTTAGGAAGATTCAGCCGCATTATACCGCTAAAGCCGACATTGTAGAAGTTCTATTCATAGATCTGTTCATCTTCCTCCAAAATGACGTCACTTGGGTCGGTTTTCAGCTTCAATTTTTCCACCAAAGCGGTAAAATCCTCGAATATTACTGCCACAAGCCCGCCAAGTAAACCCAATCATTTTTATTTATTTTTTTTTTTTTTTCTGTTACCAAACCCAACGGATCTTCTCAGAGTCACCCACTTCTATCTAAGAAGGAGCCGGACATACATGTTTGGGAGATCTGATTGTATATTTAGACACCGAAGATTGTGATCCGGCTGGAGGACAATGTGCTATAATGACACCTGTCCGTCCTAACAGCAATTTAGTTTTTATATGATTTTAAAGTCTAATATAACACATTGAATTGATGTGAGTTTAGATAAGCAGGTGATCTCCTTACAGGGATTGGTTTCCATTGCCCTCCATCCTTTAGATTAGACGCATTGCTATGTATGGATATGGGACCCAAATCCAGTGATAAGGTGCTGAGAACCGTTTGATGGATCAGTAGATGACTCCGGGGTGAAATAATCTGAGCTCAGCACTAACTGTCATGATTACTACAGATTTCTACCAGTCCTTTCAGTTTTTGTTTATTTTAGGATGTAAGGGGGGAATCCGTAACGGCTACATGTCATGTCTGAAAGATGAAACATTAATTATCGGCCAGTTCCCCGATCATATACAGATCTGATAATGAAACATGTAATACTTTATTTCCCATCATAGAAAGGTAGAGATCTATGAGAGAAGTAATCTCACTATCATGTTCTGTATGTAGCAGTGTGTGTGTGTGGGGGGGGGGGGGGGGATTCTGCGTTCTGAGAACTTATGGAAATGTTTTACATTATTTAATCTTTCATTTCTATTTCTGTTTATTCCGTACTAATCGGTGAATCTGCCTGAAAATAACGTGGTAAAGATATTTCTCGGATAAATATCTCATCTGATGATCTCAGTGTGGGATTTGGTGTTATATTGGGACTGATTGTCTGTAACGTTTTCACAATTCAGGCGGGAAATTTGAAAATAGCTATTTCAGATCTGAGCCAATCAGAATTGTGAGCGGTTTCACTATCAGCCTTCATTGGTCAGCGATGTCTTTATGAGGAATCCAAAGAATTTTATTCGCAGATTTATCTCCGTTTTCAGCCCAGAAAAGATTTGTTCCGTAGACTTTTCATAGATCTCTATTATAGCAAACATCCAATAACAGTGCAAAATCAAACCTTAAAACAGAATAATATTTCTACATATTTCATGGAAGTGAAGGGACCGTCCCGGAAAGAGTGATATTTTCTATGAATAATATTCAGTGTCGGATTAGCCGATCTGAGATGACTGAGCAGATACAATGTTTCACTTTTCTTGCTTCTATCCCCCATTGTGTTGCGGAATAAAAGCTCCACGATCTCCCCAAATTATATTTAGATAAAGGAACAATGTAAGGCGGGAGATTGCGGAGAATCTCTCATTGTAACAATGTAGCAGAAGTGATTAGAGCAGTTGGGTGTGTGCAGTACAAGGCGAGGAATAGGAAATGTATAGAGCCAGAGAGGGGAGACGATCTCTGCAATAAAGAAGGATGGGATTAGAAGGAAGGTTTTATTCATTCCCCTTCCAGTCTGACCGACCTACTTCTCATCTCAGGATTATTAATGATGTTATTTTGAGTTCATTTTCTGTTATCCGGACAGCTAAAACTTGTAAAGGTAATACATTGTACGATACATGAAGATTGTATGACAGCTCGGTTGTGTAGTATGTGGGTGGCTCTTAGAAGAGCCTTTGTGTGTTGTTGGGGTGATGGGTGGGGGAGGGGTATTACTTGGCGCTGGTGTACTTGGTGACGGCCTTGGTGCCCTCGGAGACGGCGTGCTTGGCCAGCTCTCCGGGCAGGAGGAGGCGGACGGCGGTCTGTATCTCCCGGGAGGTGATGGTGGAGCGCTTGTTGTAATGAGCCAGGCGGGAAGCTTCGCCGGCGATGCGCTCGAAGATGTCATTGACGAAGGAGTTCATGATGCTCATGGCCTTGGAGGAGATGCCGGTGTCGGGGTGGACCTGCTTGAGCACCTTGTAGACGTAGATGGCATAACTCTCCTTCCTACTCTTCCTCCGCTTCTTGCCGTCCTTCTTCTGGCTCTTGGTCACGGCTTTCTTGGAGCCCTTCTTGGGCGCCGGGGCGGACTTGGCTGGTTCAGGCATGATAAGGGATAAGAAGAATGTTTCCTCCGCTCTGAGAAGAGAAAAGTGTGCTGGCGCCGCCCTCATGTGCTGCTTATATAGGCGGTCCTATGCAAATGAGCCTCTATCCTCCTCACTCTTCTATTGGAGGACTCAGTCATGTGATGAGGAGTGACGTCATGATTTCTTTCCTCATTTACTGATTGGTTTAGATACAAACCTAGAGAGCATTGGCTGACTTCAAACGTGGCCAATCATAGGGCGAGACGTCATATCATTCAGAGTATAACAGGAAAGGGAGCGGCTCCAGCCATTCACATCTCTTTGAGAGCTCCAATATCACAGAATCATGTCTGGTCGCGGCAAACAAGGAGGAAAGGTTCGGGCTAAGGCCAAGACCCGATCATCCCGGGCTGGTCTGCAGTTCCCAGTCGGTCGTGTTCACCGCCTGCTCAGGAAGGGTAACTATGCCGAGCGGGTCGGGGCCGGAGCTCCCGTCTATCTGGCCGCCGTCCTCGAGTATCTCACCGCTGAGATCCTCGAGCTGGCCGGTAACGCCGCCCGCGACAACAAGAAGACCCGCATCATCCCCCGACACCTCCAGCTGGCTGTCCGCAACGACGAGGAGCTCAACAAGCTGCTCGGGGGCGTCACCATCGCCCAGGGAGGAGTCCTGCCCAACATCCAGGCCGTGCTGCTGCCCAAGAAGACCGAGAGCCACAAGGCCGCCAAGACCAAGTAATCCCCACCGGTTCACCCACATCACCCAACACAACAACGGCTCTTTTCAGAGCCACCCACATCTACATACAAAGAGCTGCATACATCTGCATTGTTATTCGGAGATCTGATTGTAACAATGAAAGATTGCATTTATTTTCCACGTAGGAAATAAAATACTTACTATGACTAGAAGGTGTGATTCCCCATGGGGGGGAACAATGTCTTAGGATGACACGTGGCAGTAATAAGAAATGATGATAGATGTTTATATTGGAACGCTTTCAGTGTCCCTTTATAGAGCAATGTCCTCTCATTACAGGGACTCCTCTTCATTCTCCTCCATCCTTCTCATCACAAATCATTCTAAAAATAAACAATCCTTCTCTCACCTGAAGAAAAGGAACCCCCCCCCCCCCTTCACCGCAACACAAATATACATTGTCATGTCATCTCACAGTTCTGATTGCTTCAATCTTCATGTTTCCCGCCACAATTCTCTACACTTCCCATCCTCTCACATCTACCATCACGATAATACAGCAGCTTTCATCAACGGCCCCTTTATTTCACAGTGCAATTCCACAACGATAATCCATACATTGATAAACGTCCGTTTTGTTGTTTTATACTTCAGAGTCCGCCCTGCTGTAGAGATGATTAGAAAGTCACTGAACACGTGACCTCTACTCTGAGAAAGGAGAGAGATCGCACACTTTCTTTGTACTCCTCATAGGAAAGACATTAGTGGCTGGCTGTGGGATCTCCCACAACTCTGATTGGCCAATATTTCAAATTTCACCCGCCTGAATTGTGTAAATCGTTACACAAAAATCCATTTCTTTTATACCGCCAAATCCGACCCTGAATACTGAGATCAGCAGATGAGAACTTTGATCGGAAAAACAGATCAACACTTTAATTTAAATCAGAATAGAGAGGGGTGACCGGATTATTACTGACCAAAAAATGTCCTTTATTGCAAGTGCTCGGAATCCACCGCTATACACAGAACACGACAGTCACATGACTTCTACCTGTCTTTATGATGAGAAAATAGAGTAATGATCATCTAGAAATGTCACTGAGCGATATTTATTGTCCCCTTATCACACCCCGAATATTTCTATAAAGAAATGTGAGGTGACTGGGAGTAATGCCTAAGAAAGGGGTTTATCGGTGTCTCAACAAGCTAGCTGAAAAAGAATAAAGTGATCTAACGATATTGTAAGCGGAGAGAATATAGACACTAGATCGCTTCGATCTGTTGTATTCCAAGTAAAATAAAGTTGTACAATCGGATTAATATGTGTTTAGCTAAAAAGCTTTCATTCCGACGTGCTAAAAGTTGATCTAAGAGAAATAAATGGTTACAGCTCTTTGTATGAGAAGGTGGGTGGCCCTGAGAAGGACCTTTGTTGGGGTGAAGTGGGTAAGCGGTGGATGTTGGGGTTTAGCCTCCGAATCCGTAGAGAGTGCGGCCCTGGCGTTTTAGGGCATAGACGACATCCATGGCGGTGACGGTCTTCCTCTTGGCGTGCTCGGTGTAGGTGACGGCATCGCGGATGACATTCTCCAGGAAAACTTTGAGCACTCCGCGGGTCTCCTCATAGATGAGACCGGAGATGCGCTTAACACCCCCTCTGCGGGCCAAACGTCGGATGGCGGGTTTGGTGATGCCCTGGATGTTGTCCCGGAGCACCTTCCTGTGGCGCTTAGCGCCTCCTTTCCCCAGACCCTTTCCTCCTTTACCACGACCAGACATCTCGAAATTCTTCCTGTCTCAGACGAATATGAAGGAAAAGCACCCAGCCTCGCTTTATATGCAGCTTAAGCGGACCTGATGGAGAATAATGGGGAGGGGTTAGAGGAGGGAGTGTCCAGACGTCACAATAAGTCCGCCCCTCTGTGCTCTCAATCATCCAATCCTCAGCAGTTCCTTGATTTAAATTTCCCGCTCGATTATGCTCTTTATTCATCAGAAAGAGCAACTTTTCACTTCTTTTGGGTGACCATTGGATTTCATTTCATCATCATTACTGGTGAGGTCATGTCTCTGACGTCACCCAGGATCCTCCAAATAAATGCCCTCACTACATACACAGACATCGGAATATTCACATTCAGTGAATAAAATATAATAGTATCCTAATATAAAAAAAGAATATATAAAATAATATATTATGAAGTACATAGAAATCGCAAAAATACCATAAAATGCAGCATTTGTAACACCCCCACCCCACCCAAAACGAGACATAATACCTCCCAGCTTTTAGTAGAGTGCAGATCTCCTAGATAAATGACCCCAACCGGAAAAAAGAAAGAAGAATACCAGAGATGTGAGCGCACTCACATGTCCATACAACTGCCCTCCCCCTTTTTTTCCATCAATATGGAAACTAAAATTCTTCTAGCCACCCCAACATTTAGACAATTGTCTTATGAAGAATTATCAGTTTCCAATATTTTCTAGAAATCCATTTCCTTCCCAATAATTATCACAATCGTTTAGCCGACTTTGTATTACATATTTTGACCAGAGAAGACTTCATAGACCATTAACGCTTCCTGCATATAAAGTTCTCCCCTCAATCCATCCTCCTTTTTATAACAGATGTTCCAACACCTTTCACGGGTGACCTTCCTATCCAGATTACTATATAAAGTCCCCACAATGAACGATCGGCTCTGGGTTCCTTCAGGTCATAGATAGATTGGGACATCTAGAACCCTTTGCTGATCTCTCACAAGTCATGTTCCCCCAGAGTCCTGGAACAGATGAGAGGTCACACATTGTATTATGTCTCCAGAATCCCGGATCTCTCATCATCTTCTATTAGAATGGGATAGGACCCGGCACAGCTGCTGCACATAACCAGAGGGGTACACACCAATTCCATCCCTCAGTGCTCATACACCAACCAATCTCACCCCATCATTGCACTGTATCAGTTAATGTGTTATTCTGCAGCAATACTCCCTGGATCAATCATGCCCCATTCTCAGCCATCAGATCTTTTAGCCTACTTGTTTATTTAGAGGTGTACCACCGTATAGACAAATGGATCATTCATTACAGATCGATCTTAGATCCACATAAGATGATAGATAGATAGATAGATAGATAGATAGATAGATAGATAGATAGATAGATAGATAGATAGATTTTCGGTATATTTATCTATCTATGTGTGAAAGGTGCAGTAGCGGCACACCTATTATAATGATTACACAGGGATTTGATTGAAAGGGGAATGGGAATTCAGCAATAGGTGTTAGGGTTTAATACTGATCCACATGGGACATCTAGAAATAATGATCGCACCGAGCGATCCCTCATCTGCCGACTTCTAAAGGTTTTATCTGACACAAAAAAAACATGCAAAATAATCCGATACATTTTGCAGTCTGGATGCCATTTCCTCAGATCTTCAGCTATGAATTGTAATTCTGTTATCAAACTGCACACACTAATCCGTTTTATTCTGTTCCTATGGATTCGGAAAGGAAGCCATGAAATTACATTGTATCTCTTCACAGATCCCCGCACGGAAGTCATTCCTCTTTTTACCAGCAGGTGTCAGTGTTTCTCCTCCATAAAGAATACATTGGAGCAGTTTAGTTCAATTTCATTGAAATGGATCTGATAGAAAACTTCCTGAGCGCTGATCCATCTGGAAACAATGACACCGACTGATCCCAGATCTGCCCGGAGCAGGGAGGGCAATGCTGGGGGGACGATTCATTGTCTGCTCAGCGATCTGTCCCTCCATGTTAGTACAGAATTGTGCTGGATGGAAGAAGCTGTGCAAGTCAACTTTCTACTTGTTATTCACTAAGAACGGAATAATCAGATCAGTGAGATCGGAGGAGGATTTTCTGTCATCTCATTTACTGTATTATGGAGAAAAACTGTCCAATCTCAGATCTTCTAATTCTTACACCGATTAGGAATCTCCGATCTTTTTTATTTTATATCATATTTCTGATGAATATTTTCTCATTTGGCAGGAAGGAAAACTGATAGAAAGGATCCTCAGCCATTCAATACTCCGAAGAGAATTTCATTTACTTTGTAACTAGAAACCAGCAAAATGTTTACAATGTTTCTAAGAGGGGACAGATCTGCTTCTTCAGACATGAAATATTTGTGTTATTGATTCATTGTACATATCTGGCAGTGCCATGATTTCTACCAGTCCTTTCACTTTTTTCTTATTCTAGTTTTAATATGAGGAAATCTGTAACCACTACATGTCTGATAGAGGTCAGTTCCATGATCCTACACAGATCTGATAATGAAACATGGAATCCTTTATTTCCCATCATATAGAAAGGTAGAGATCTACCGCCAATCCATTCTCACAGTCTATAATTTTTAAATCTACAGGGAGTCTCTAATCTTTGAATATAAAGATATTTCTGATGAATGTTTTCTCTTTTTGGTAATAGAGAGCGCTTGTATGATGTAGAGGAACTCCCTTCCCCCATCCCACACAAAGAAGACATCTCTACTTACGAAGATAACGTGCAGATTTTGGTGGGCATTTTAAAAATGACGCTTTTTTTTAAGTAAACCAATCATGAAAAGGGCTGTGCTTTAATTGTCCAATCGGAAGGCAGTGCTGTGTATAAATGGCTCTGCAGAGCGGCAATGATTCACATTCACTGTTCCAGCAGAGAGTTGAGTAAAGATGGCGAGAACCAAGCAGACCGCCCGGAAGTCCACCGGAGGGAAAGCTCCCCGCAAGCAGCTGGCCACCAAAGCCGCCCGCAAGAGCGCCCCGGCCACCGGCGGAGTCAAGAAGCCTCACCGCTACAGGCCCGGCACCGTGGCTCTCCGAGAGATCCGCCGCTACCAGAAATCCACCGAGCTGCTCATCCGCAAACTGCCCTTCCAGCGCCTCGTCCGAGAGATCGCCCAGGACTTCAAGACCGACCTGCGCTTCCAGAGCTCCGCCGTCATGGCTCTGCAAGAGGCTTCCGAGGCTTATCTCGTCGGACTCTTCGAGGACACCAACCTGTGCGCCATCCACGCCAAGAGGGTCACCATCATGCCCAAAGACATACAGCTGGCACGCCGCATCCGCGGAGAGAGGGCATAGAGGGGGAGCGGAACCACCACCCCTACTACTACTCCCATCATCCCAACACAAAGGCTCTTTTCAGAGCCACCACATCCTCCTATATACAGAGCTCTATATATCTATTACCCCGAATGCAGGGCGAATCCAAACAACTTGCATTACACTTTTATATATATATATAAAATTATTTTCCGATGAATGTATGGATCGGTTCCTCGTGCTGTAATAGAATTCTAGTGATGAGTTTTTGTACAATGATCACACCGAGCCAATTTACCCCGCCGGGGAGATCTCCGCTTTCCTCTCTTTTCTTCTCCCAACTCCAGTCTGCAAATTCTCATCTTATCCGCTGAAGAGAGAAGCTTCGCTGCATTCCTTTCTCCTTTTATCTAGACCCTGTATTACTTTTATATCCGTTCAATGATAATAGTTTTCAACTGATAGAATTGTAGCCGATTTGTCGGAGACATATTTCTAGAAGCAAAATTCGCCTTTAAAAGTACAAAAGTTCGATGGGGGGTTCGGTATTTATTCATTAGTGCAATTATTTCCATCATCAATCCATCACAAAGTAACAACTCCTACCTTTTATGAACAATCTATACTTGGAGAATCTCCTCTGCTTTTCTCTAACCCAATACAATAATTCCCGGATAGAGAGGGGGAGGGGAACACAGCTACACACTGACTTCCCATCCACCATTTCTGTGTCTCATTTTTACACCTAACAATAATTTCATCAGTTTTTCTAGATACTTCTATCGGTTTTCTCTTGGCAAAGATAGAGATTTGGTGATTGATCAGCTGAAGAGAAAATATTGGGGGAATAAACCGGCTTCCACATGGGGGTGTCACTAGGGAAGGGGCAGTCATGTCCTCTACTAGCACTGTGTAATGAGAGGAGATCAGAGCCGGCCGGGGCTGCACACATGGAGAGACTGGAAGGAAGAATATATCCCATATTGTATAGAAAACAAATCATTGCTGGGGAGAATCCGGGGAACTCCCCTGGAACCCCTTTGTTCCCATTATTAGTTTATTTATTCCCCATCTCCCCTCTGGGAGGGAACTGTTACATTAATCAAAGCTGTGAGATTTTGGCGGCCAATTTGAAAATGCTCCGCTGCACCAATCGGTTGCTTGTGCTTCATTTGTCTACCAATGAGAGCTTTTAGAGAAAACTGCCGAATGATCGTTTTCTAGATGTGACACCGGGGATTGCATAACCGATATCGATGCACACACGATGCGTTCGGATCTCCCGCTGTATGAATGTATGATGGAATTGTTCTATAGAGGGGATTGTGTAGGGTTGCGATGTGTGAGGAGGAGGTAGGTGGGTGGCTGTGAGAAGATGAGGTGTAAGTAGTCAGTGTAGAATGTGATGAGGATGTGGAGGTAGGAGGTATAATGAGGCTCCTGGTCGGTGTTCGGTATGTAGAGCTCTGTTAGGAGGAGGTGGGTGGCTCTGAGAAGAGCCTTTGGGGGGTGTAGATGAAGGAGTCCTCCGGCTGCTGCTTGGATTTATTTCTTCTTCGGAGCGGCCTTCTTGGGCTTGGCTGCTGCCTTGGGTTTTGCCGCCTTCTTAGCCGGACTCTTGGCGGCTTTTTTGGGCTTGGCTGCAGCTTTGGGCTTCTTGGGGCTCTTTGTCACCTTCTTGGCAGCTGCAGCCTTTGCCGGTTTCTTGGCCGCTTTGCTGGCTGCCTTCTTGGGGGACTTTACTGCCTTCTTGGGGGACTTGGCCGCCGGTTTCTTAGGGGACTTGGCTGGCTTTTTGGCCGCAGCTGCTGGCTTCTTTTTGGGGGCTTTCTTGGCCTTGTCGCCCTCTTGCTGCTTCTTGTTGATCTTGAAGGATCCGGAGGCGCCATGTCCTTTCACCTGGACGAGGCTCCCCTTAGTCACCAGCGCCCTGATGGCGACCTTGAGGCGGTTGTTGTTCTTCTCCACATCGTATCCTGAGGCGGCCAGGAGCTTCTTGAGGGCGGCCAGGGAGACCCCGCTGCGCTCTTTGGAAGCGGCCACGGCTGTGACGATGAGCTCGGACACGCTGGGACCGGACGGCTTCTTGCTGCCTTTCTTGGCTCCTCCGGCTGCCGCCTTCTTAGCCGGCTTCTTCTTGGCGGCGGGCTCCGCTGGAGGAGCGGCGGCTGGGGCGCTCTCAGTCTCAGTCATGATTCTAGAAAGTCTATTGGACAGATAAACTCCCCACTCACCTCTTCTGGGATTATATAGTTAAACTTCCTACACTGCTATTGGTCGGTACACAACAAGCCTCACGCTCTGCTATTGGTTACACATCAGACACGCCCACTCAGTATCATGGAGTAGTTGGAGAATCTTCTCTCTCTTGTTGTGTTTCCCCGGTAGATAGAAAACCGACTTTTATCTGAAATAGAACGCTGCCCGATCTTCATCGGGGACCCGATCTGCTCACTGGACTGTCACTTATCGGGGGTCACTTACAGCTGTCAGGAGCTGCTGAGGAGGCTGAACACAGAGGCTGCAAACACCTCCATCATCCTGAGTGTGTGTCCCATTCTTCCTTCTATCTTCTTTTCTACACAGAAAACAATCTTCTCACATCTCCCTCTAGAATGATCTTCACATTAGATGAGTGAAGAGTGACCATCAGGAAACATTTCCCTCTAATACAGAACTCTGCTCATCTATAGCTGAGTAGAAGGAGCCTGGAAGAAAAACATCAGCCGGTGACATGAGATCCTTGTGTGATGGGAGAGATTGTTATACATACAAATGTCTCAGCTGATTACACAATGTCATGTTTAATATACAATGTATCATTATCTGCTCACCATGATAAACATGTTTTTATACTCTGAGTATGTTTATTGTCCGATATTGCTGCAAATCTATACTGGCGGCTACTCATGTATAATGTTTGTTTTACAGTGGGTACGGAAAGTATTCAGACCCCCTTAAATTTTTCACTCTTTGTTATATTGCAGCCATTTGCTAAAATCATTTAAGTTCATTCTTCTTCCTCATGAATGTACACATAGCACCCCATACTGACAGAAAAACACAGAATTGTTGACATTGTTGCAGATTTATTAAAAAAGAAAAACTGAAATATCACATGGTCCTAAGTATTCAGACCCTTTGCTGTGACACTCATATATTTAACTCAGGTGCTTTCCATTTCTTCTGATCATCCTTGAGATGGTTCTACACCTTCATTTGAGTCCAGCTGTGTTTGATTATACTGATTGGACTTGATTAGGAAAGCCACACACCTGTCTATATAAGACCTTCCAGATCACAATGAATGTCAGAGCAAATGAGAATCAGGAGGTCAAAGGAACTGCCTGAAGAGCTCAGAGACAGAATTGTGGCAAGGCACAGATCTGGCCAAGGTTACAAAAAGATTTCTGCTGCACTTAAGGTTCCTAAGAGCACAGTGGCCTCCATAATCCTCAAATGGAAGACGTTTGGGACGACCAGAACCCTTCCTAGAGCTGGCCGTCCGGCCAAACTGAGCTATCGGGGGAGAAGAGCCTTGGTGAGAGAGGTAAAGAAGAACCCAAAGATCACTGTGGCTGAGCTCCAGAGATGCAGTCAGGAGATGGGAGAAAGTTGTAGAAAGTCAACCATCACTGCAGCCCTCCACCAGTCGGGGCTTTATGGCAGAGTGGCCCGACGGAAGCCTCTCCTCAGTGTAAGACACATGAAAGCCCGCATGGAGTTTGCTAAAAAAACACCTGAAGGACTCCAAGATGGTGAGAAATAAGATTCTCTGGTCTGATGAGACCAAAATAGAACTTTTTGGCCTTAATTCTAAGCGGTATGTGTGGAGAAAACCAGGCACTGCTCATCACCTGTCCAATACAGTCCCAACAGTGAAGCATGGTGGTGGCAGCATCATGCTGTGGGGGTGTTTTTCAGCTGCAGGGACAGGACGACTGGTTGCAATCGAGGGAAAGATGAATGCGGCCAAGTACAGGGATATCCTGGACAAAAACCTTCTCCAGAGTGCTCTGGATCTCAGACTGGGCCGAAGGTTTACCTTCCAACAAGACAATGACCCTAAGCACACAGCTAAAATAAACGAGTGGCTTCACAACAACTCCGTGACTGTTCTTGAATGGCCCAGCCAGAGCCCTGACTTAAACCCAATTGAGCATCTCTGGAGAGACCTAAAAATGGCTGTCCACCAACGTTTACCATCCAACCTGACAGAACTGGAGAGGATCTGCAAGGAGGAATGGCAGAGGATCCCCAAATCCAGGTGTGAAAGACTTGTTGCATCTTTCCCAAAAAGACTCCTGGCTGTATTAGATGAAAAGGGGACTTCTACTAAATACTGAGCAAAGGGTCTGAATACTTAGGACCATGTGATATTTCAGTTTTTCTTTTTTAATAAATCTGCAACAATGTCAACAATTCTGTGTTTTTCTGTCAGTATGGGGTGCTATGTGTACATTCATGAGGAAGAAGAATGAACTTAAATGATTTTAGCAAATGGCTGCAATATAACAAAGAGTGAAAAATTTAAGGGGGTCTGAATACTTTCCGTACCCACTGTATATCCTTGTATCTAGAATATCATTTGTTAATTTGGCATTTAAAGAGCCAATCCATCAACATTTGAATTCACAAAATATTATTTCAGTAATAAGAACTTTGCTGCAAATCATTTTTTTTTTCCTTTCAAAAACTCCCTCCCACCCCTCCCTCTCAGGCCTTTACCTCCAGACACAAAGTCAGACCTTCACCCTCCCCTTCCCTCTGATCACCTGATTTGGGGGAAAAAAAAAAGAAATCCATCATTAGGAATAATAGGTAAATTATAGATATATATTGAGTTTTGAGTAAAGAAGTAATTGGACATGATGTTACTGCTCTCTGTGCCCAATTACAGACATTTACTTTCTCATCTTTGTTCCATTTATATCAGGTAGAGTGAAAGCAAGGGAATTCTCCAAATGTGGTCACCAGAATATGACCATATAGAGGTTAAGAAGTCACCCCGGTCAAGCTGTTCGCGAAGATTCTGGCTAACAGGCTACTCCCGCTCCTACCCAAAGGGATCCATAGAGACCAGGTTGGCTTTGTCCCGGGCCGCGAGGCTCGGGATAACACCATCAAAGCACTTAATCTGCACCATGTCCTCTCTACCACTAACCAGAAGGGGTTCCTGCTCTCCCTGGACGCTGAGAAGGCATTCGACAGGGTGTCGTGGGATTTCATGGCGGCGACGCTCTCCGCCTGGGGACTAGGTCCCCGGTACCTTGGATATGTCATGGCAATGTATGCTAAGCCACAGGCACGGGTACATGTTAACGACACTCTGTCGAGTGCCTTCCATATCTCCAATGGTACTAGACAAGGGTGCCCTTTGTCTCCCTTGATTTTTATCATGACACTGGAACCCCTTCTCCACAAGATTAGACAAACCGACGCAGTCCACGGGGTTCGCTTCGCTGACGGAACATACAAGATCGCCGCTTATGCAGACGACCTACTGTTGTTTCTCACTGACCCCATCACGACTCTGCCTGCACTCCTCAAAGTGTTCGACAAGTACGCTTCTCTTTCCAACTTTCGGATTAATTTCTCCAAGTCCTTCGCGCTGAATGTCACCCTACCCCAATCGGAAGTCAAGCGCTGTCAGGCGAATTTCCGATTTGCGTGGAAATCGGACTCCATCACTTACCTGGGCATCAAAATTCCATCTAATCTCCAACACCTAGTCGATCGTAACTTTCCACAGCTCATTGCACGAATATCGAAAGATCTCCGGTCCTGGTCCAAGCTGCAGCTGCCCTGGTTCTGCAGGGCGGCTGTCCTAAAGATGAATGTTCTACCCCGCCTCCTCTATGTCCTCCAAACGATCCCCATATTGCTCCCCCCATCCTTCTTCAAAACCTACCGTCGTATCAGCACTGCCTTTTTGTGGGGGGGACAAACAGCCCCGCATCTCTAATAAAATTCTCACGAGGCCAAAATCTAAAGGAGGTATTGGCCTTCCTGACCTGTATAACTATTACGCCGCCTGTCACCTTACTAGAATAGCAGATTGGAACATACATGAGCTTCATAAAGATTGGGTTTCCATAGAGAAGGGCTTTACTTCTCTGGATCTCCACTCATCTCCGTGGCTCCAAGACGCACACATCCCCCCTGCTCTTAAACTTCACCCCCTTATTGGTCCCTCTCTGAAAGTCTTCCGGTCAGTTACCGTGTCTCGCTCTATCTCCACGGTTCCTGGTCCTATGACTCCTGTACGCTTGAATCCCGACTTCCCTCCTGGCATGCAGCGTACTTACCTGACCTCGAACTGGGCTCAAGACCAATTGAGAGTCCACCATCTTTGGGACAACGACGCACCTCTCTCCATATCCTCCATCTCTGAAAAGTCCGGCATGCCCCCCTTACTTCCCTGGTCACACTTGCTCCTCCAGCAGTACCTCAAGTCTCTTTCTCGCATATGCCCCTCCTTGTCCTCCTTGACCCCGTTCGACTCCCTGTGCCAACGGGAAGGTCCGATCCGCAGACTCCTTTCCACCATCCACTCCTTCTTGCTAGATGAGCCCGAGCAGAGGAAGCTCAAGCGCTGCGAGGATTGGGAAGCGGAGCTGGCAGTTACTTTCACCCCAGAAGACTGGGACCTTATCCATACCAACAACCACAAATATTCACTTAATGTCACCACGCAGGAAAGCGGTTACAAACTCGTTAGCCGCTGGTACTACACCCCCACTAGATTACATAAGCTTTTCCCTTCCACCTCACAGATCTGCTGGAGGTGTAATGCTGAACCTGGTACGCTCCTCCACATCTTCTGGACCTGCCCTTGCCTCACTGCCTTCTGGGAGGAAGTTCATAGGATTGTGACGCAAGTGACCACAGCAGACGTCGCCTTCACTCCTGCCCAATACCTTTTGCACCACTCCTCTACTTCCAGCAGGACTTACTCTAAATCCCTGGCGATTCTCATGGTGAACGCCGCCAGGCAGTGCATCCCGGCACTTTGGAAGACCACGCACGTGCCTACCGTCAAGCAGTGGTTCCAGCGCCTCTCAAAGGTAGCGGAAATGGAAGAGCTTATTGCCATCGCAAGAGATGCTCCTTCCAAACATCACAAAAATGGGCATGCTGGATTTACTATACTTCTACACCTGAATACTCCCGACTCTGTCAGTAAAGACCCTGTGGTACTATTCTCGCTGACCCCTCCGGTACACCGTTCTTTATGCTTATCATTATTTCCGCCCCCCCCCCCCCTTTATTTTTTTTTTTCTTCCTTCCCCTCCCTCTCTTCCCCCCTTCCCCTGTCAACTCTTCCTCCACTCCTTCCTCCCCCCGCCCCCTTCCCCTCCTCGTCCTCCGCTGGAAGCTTCGTTGTCTCTGGGCGGGCCCGGACAACTAGCTCCCCCCCTTCTCTGCACGACTTAGTGGCTTTTTCGTCATTCCCCCTCCCGGACGACTCCCCTGTCTCCCGTCCCTGGGTTTTGATCACCCAGGCTATGGGCCTCGACACGGACCTGCCCGACTTGACTGCTTTGTTCTCCTGATGGTTCGCTTCCCCTTTTGTGTCTAGTTCTTTTACTTCTACTTTCACCACCGTTTCTTTCCACTTCAGATCCCTGTTCGACTAGATGCACTTCACAGGGTGGAGTTGTCCCAGTTCCCCTTGGTTATTAATGATGTTTGTTCTATGCAATTATGTACTGTTACTTTTGCCAACATTGGCTGATTGTACGTTTGTAACTTTATATTTTTATGAACCAATAAAATATTTGGAAAAAAAAAAAAAGAAGTCACCCCGGAGGACCTCACCTCTTTGAAAATGTCATCTGCCCCCTCCATTCCAAATAGCCCCTCTCTTCTAGTGTTAATGAATTCCACCTAATCCGGAAAATATACAGCGCTAAGAAAAAAAAAAAAAAAAAAAAAAACTATTGATGATCCTAATCACATCAAAAGTTCATGTATCTCATAATTCATCAAATCTCCAAATTTACAGTGAAAGGAAAATATATTCAAATAAGTCCTAACACAATAAATCTGAGCGATTAATCTTCTTCATCCGCCTGTGCATAAATATATCAGATTATTATTTTTCTTCTTCCCAAACAAGTGTAACAAACTCCAACTGTACCCCCCCCCCCCCCTCCTGTGGACATACACTCACCGATATTTATCGGCATAGAGAAATCCCAGGGACGAGCTCAGCCCATCAGCTGTCAGATCCTCCTGGTGACTTGTATGCTTCGGATGAAATGAAATCCTCCAGCAAGTATCCGAATTCTCCATAAACAGCTACATAGTGTGATTCCATCAAAGGAGGAAATGTATTATAAAGTAGCTATACTGCCATAAACAAATACAAAGTTTGATAAAGGTCCCCCTGACGACCGCCTTATGTGCTCTCCAAAGGAGGAAAGGATCGTCGCCAGAGGAAGCGTTATCCAAAAAATAGTTTTCCAAACATGGAGTTATCTCCTGTGTACAGGATTTTGCAGAAGTTTTGTGTTCATTCTCCAAGTAAAAGTATTTTTAAATACAACAAATTGTGCCAAATTGTTGAGAAGGGAGTCCCTGTCCCCAGGGGAGAAGGGGTCCCCGTCCCCAGGGCAGAAGGGGTCCCCGTCCCCAGGGCAGAAGGGGTCCCTGTCCCCAGAAAAGAAGGAGTCCCTGTTCCCAGAGGAGAAGGGGTCCCTGTCCCCAGAAAAGAAGGGGTCCCTGTCCCAAGGGGAGAAGGGGTCCCTGTCCCCAGAAAATAAGGGGTCCCTGCTACCAGAGGAGAAGGGGTCCCTGTTCCCAGGAAAGAAGGGGTCACTGTCCCCAGAGGAGAAGGGGTCCCTGTTCCCAGGAAAGAAGGGGTCCCTGTCCCCAGGGGAGATAGAGTGGGGTGGGGGATGGGATGGTGTGTGGGGAATATGGGGTCATCTCACTCACCATTACCAAGCTGCAGCACACTCATCCTTGGTCACCTGGGCTCCCTCCAGCAGCAGCATGGATAGGTGATCCCTCAGCATATCTCAGACTCCGACCGAGGGTGACCTGTGTATGACAGGGGGGACAAGGGGGGCCGGCCTTGCAGACAAGCCTGCTGTGTCCTCCGGCTCTCATAGGACTCCTGTACAGCAGCACCTGTATGGATGTATCATTTGCGCGGGAGGCTGGGAGCCGACTCGGGGGTGGGGTCGGGACTCTGGATGGGGAGAAGACATTGCTGAGTGCGCTGAATGGAGAAGCCAGCTGAGCACAGGGGCAGGGAATTTCAAATTGCCGCCTGGATCTCCGGCTTGCACACTGGTTCTGCAAACATGTTAAATGTTAGTAACAGGTTCCAAAGAACCGGTGCAAACCGGCTGAATCCCACCACTGATTATAGGTTATAAAATTAGGGGCACAGTGATCATAAAGATCTCAGGAGAGGGAGAGGGGTGAAAGAGACAAGAAAAAGTGTGTGAAGGCTACCTGAACCCAGCCCCCCGTGACCCCCCGTCCCTCAGCCAGGTTGAACAATTTCCCGTAGGTAGTCATCAGGAAGGGTAAAGTATTTGCATGGTCCCCATTTGTCATGGAAGAGGCCCTCATGCAGGGCCGGCCTTAGGTGTTCAGGCGCCCTGTGCAAGCTAATCCTGTGGCGCCCCCGCTGGCACATTTTTTGCACCTTTTTTGCACTTTATTTGACTTTTCTTTTCTATGATCACTAATAACTTAGCCCCCCTTGCATCAGAGACCCTCAGAGAGGCCTGCCTACATTAGAGCCCCCCACAGAGCCCCCCTTAAATCAGAGACCCCCCATAGAGCCCCCCCTTAAATCAGAGCCCCCCCCTTACATCAGAGACCCCCCACACAGAGCTTCCATTAAACGTCAGAGCCTCCCACACAGAGATCCCCTTACATCAGAGACCCCCCACACAGAGCTCCCATTAAACATCAGAGCCCCCCACACAGAGCTCCCCTTACATCAGAGCCCCACACACAGAGATCCCCTTACATCAGAGACCCCCCACACACAGAGCCCCCCTCACATCAGAGAGCCCCCCACACAGAGACCCCCCTTACATTATTGCAGGAGAGAGACCTCACTTACCTCACGCTGTCTGCAGCTTCTTTCCTGTCCACACATCTCCGAGGAGTGTGGGTGGGAGGGGGAGGAGAAGGGGAGGGAGGGAGGAGGAGCTGACGATCTCTCTCCTCTGGCGTTCCTGCAGAGGAGGAGGAGGGATCAGTCAGCGGCAGCATCTCTTTTACGGCTTTCCTCTGGAATAAGAGGAGACCCCAGATATCCATTGACAAACTTCACCTTCCGAAGAGCGAGGGGGGGAGCTGGCTTGCCCAATATTAGGTTGTATAATCTGTCTTGCCTCCTACGTTATGGCCTGGATTGGATCACCGAATCCTCAACCTACTCCAACTACCACATTGAGCCTCAACTAGCCCACCCATTGTGCCTACTGGAGTGCTACACAGCACCTTTACAGCTCTGCCCGTGCACCTTCAACAACATGTTCTCTTTCCGAGACACTATGATAGCATGGAGGGAAGTAAGAAAACATCTGGGAGTTCCCTCAGCAATGTCCAAGCATCTGCCCCTCCAAGGCAATCCATTATTTCCGCAATTTATGGACTATGCATCGTACCAACTCTACAGTTACATAGTAGGTGAGGTTGAATATAGACAATAGTCCATCCAGTTCAACCTGTGTAGGTGTGTGTAGCTGTAATCATCTCACATAGCCCTGAATGTTCTGATCCTTGAGATATACGTCTGGGAGCAGAATGGTCTGAAATTGGCTCATTGGCCTACTGTACCTCTAGCCATCATATACTACATTCTTTGCTGTCAGTTCAACCCATGTGAGCTCCTGTTTGCGGCCTAAACAGCCCGCCACAAACTTGTGTATACTGTGAAAGCCTACTGTACCTCTAGCCATCATATACTACGTTCTTTGCTGTCAGTTCAACCCATGTGAGCTCATTTTTGCGGCCTATAGAGGCCGCCACCTACTTGTGTATACTGTGAACGCCTACTGTACCTCTAGCCATCATATACTACGTTCTTTGCTGTCAGTTCAACCCATGTGAGCTCATGTTTGCGGCCTATAGAGGCCGCCACCTACTTGTGTATACTGTGAACGCCTACTGTACCTCTAGCCATCATATACTACGTTCTTTGCTGTCAGTTCAACCCATGTGAGCTCATGTTTGCGGCCTATAGAGGCCGCCACCTACTTGTGTATACTGTGAACGCCTACTGTACCTCTAGCCATCACATACTACGTTCTTTGCTGTCAGTTCAACCCATGTGAGCTCATGTTTGCGGCCTAAACAGCCCGCCACCAACTTGTGTATACAGTGAACGCCTACTGTACCTCTAGCAATCATATACTACGTTTTTTGCTGTCAGTACAACCCATGTGAGCTCATGTTTGTGGCCTAAACTGCCCGCCACCAACTTGTGTATACTGTGAACGCCTACTGTACCTCTAGCCATCATATACTACATTCTTTACTGTCAGTTCAACCCATGTGAGCTCATGTTTGCGGCCTAAACAGCCTGCCACCAACTTGCGTATACAGTGAACGCATACTGAACCTCTAAAAATCATATACTACGTTCTTTGCTGTCAGTTCAACCAATGTGAGCTCATGTTAGCGGCCTATTGAGGCTGCCACCTACTTGTGTATACAGTGAACGCCTACTGTACCTCTAGCAATTATATACTACGTTCTTTGCTGTCACTTCAACCCATGTGAGGTCATGTTTGCAACCTAAACAGCCGCCACCAACTTGTGTATACAGTGAACGCCTACTGTACCTCTAGAAATCATATACTGTTATTTTCTGTCAGTTCAACCCATGTGAGCTCATGTTTGCGGCCTATAGAGGCCACCACCTACTTGTGTATACTGTGAACGCCTACTGTACCTCTTGCCATCACATACTACGTTCTTTGCTGTCATTTCAACCCATGTGAGCTCATGTCTGCGGCCTAAACAGCCCGCCACCAACTTGTGTATACAGTGAACACCTACTGTACCTCTAGCAATCATATACTACGTTATTTGCTGTCAGTACAACCCACGTGAGCTCATGTTTGCGGCCTAAACAGCCTGCCACCAACTTGTGTATACAGTGAACGCATACTGTACCTCTAGACATCATATACTACGTTATTTGCTGTCAGTTCAACCCATGTGAGCTCATGTTTGCGGCCTATAGAGGCTGCCACCTACTTGTGTATACAGTGAACTCCTACTGTACCTCTAGCAATCATATACTACGTTCTTTGCTGCCAGTTCAACCCATGTGAGGTCAAGTTTGCGGCCTAAACAGTCCGCCACCAACTTGTGTATACTGTGAGCGCCTACTGTACCTCTAGCCATCATATACTACGTTCTTTGCTGTCAGTTCAACCCATGTGAGCTCATTTTTGTGGCCTATAGAGGCCGCCACCTACTTGTGTATACTGTGAACGCCTACTGTACCTCTAGCCATCACATGCTATGTTCTTTGCTGTCAGTTCAACCCATGTGAGCTCATGTTTGCGGCCTAAACAGCCCGCCACCAACTTGTGTATACAGTGAACACCTACTTTACCTCTAGCAATCATATACTACGTTCTTTGCTGTCAGTACATCCATGTGAGCTCATGATTGTGGCCTAAACAGCCCGCCACCAACTTGTGTATACGGTGAGCGCCTACAGTACCTCTAGCCATCATATACTACATTCTTTACTGTCAGTTCAACCCATGTGAGCTCATGTTTGTGGCCTAAACAGCCTGCCACCAACTTCCGTATACAGTGAACGCATACTGTGCCTCTAGAAATCATATACTACGTTCTTTGCTGTCAGTTCAACCCATGTGAGGTCATGTTTGCGGCCTAAACAGCCCGCCACCAACTTGTGTATACAGTGACCGCCTACTTTACCTCTAGCAATCATATACTACGTTCTTTGCTGTCAGTTCAACCCATGTGAGCTCATGTTTGCGGCCTATAGAGGCCGCCACCTACTTGTGTATACTGTGAACGCCTACTGTACCTCTAGCCATCATATACTACGTTCTTTGCTGTCAGTTCAACCCATGTGAGCTCATGTTTGCGGCCTATAGAGGCCGCCACCTACTTGTGTATACTGTGAACGCCTACTGTACCTCTAGCCATCACATACTACGTTCTTTGCTGTCAGTTCAACCCATGTGAGCTCATGTTTGCGGCCTAAACAGCCCGCCACCAACTTGTGTATACAGTGAACGCCTACTGTACCTCTAGCAATCATATACTACGTTTTTTGCTGTCAGTACAACCCATGTGAGCTCATGTTTGTGGCCTAAACTGCCCGCCACCAACTTGTGTATACTGTGAACGCCTACTGTACCTCTAGCCATCATATACTACATTCTTTACTGTCAGTTCAACCCATGTGAGCTCATGTTTGCGGCCTAAACAGCCTGCCACCAACTTGCGTATACAGTGAACGCATACTGAACCTCTAAAAATCATATACTACGTTCTTTGCTGTCAGTTCAACCAATGTGAGCTCATGTTAGCGGCCTATTGAGGCTGCCACCTACTTGTGTATACAGTGAACGCCTACTGTACCTCTAGCAATTATATACTACGTTCTTTGCTGTCAGTTCAACCCATGTGAGGTCATGTTTGCAACCTAAACAGCCCGCCACCAACTTGTGTATACAGTGAACGCCTACTGTACCTCTAGAAATCATATACTGTTATTTTCTGTCAGTTCAACCTATGTGAGCTCATGTTTGTGGACTAAACAGACCGCCACCAACTTGTGTATACAGTGAACTCCTACTGTACCTCTAGCAATCATATACTACGTTCTTTGCTGCCAGTTCAACCCATGTGAGGTCAAGTTTGCGGCCTAAACAGTCCGCCACCAACTTGTGTATACTGTGAGCGCCTACTGTACCTCTAGCCATCATATACTACGTTTTTTGCTGTCAGTTCAACCCATGTGAGCTCATTTTTGTGGCCTATAGAGGCCGCCACCTACTTGTGTATACTGTGAACGCCTACTGTACCTCTAGCCATCACATGCTATGTTCTTTGCTGTCAGTTCAACCCATGTGAGCTCATGTTTGCGGCCTAAACAGCCCGCCACCAACTTGTGTATACAGTGAACACCTACTTTACCTCTAGCAATCATATACTACGTTCTTTGCTGTCAGTACAATCCATGTGAGCTCATGATTGTGGCCTAAACAGCCCGCCACCAACTTGTGCATACGGTGAGCGCCTACAGTACCTCTAGCCATCATATACTACATTCTTTACTGTCAGTTCAACCCATGTGAGCTCATGTTTGTGGCCTAAACAGCCTGCCACCAACTTCCGTATACAGTGAACGCATACTGTGCCTCTAGAAATCATATACTACGTTCTTTGCTGTCAGTTCAACCCATGTGAGGTCATGTTTGCGGCCTAAACAGCCCGCCACCAACTTGTGTATACAGTGACCGCCTACTGTACCTCTAGCAATCATATACTACAGTATGTTATTTTCTGTCAGTTCAACCCATGTGAGCTCATGTTTGCGGCCTAAACAGCCCGCCACCAACTTGTGTATACTGTGAACGCCTACTGTACCTCTAGTCATCATATACTACCTTCTTTACTGTCAGTTCAACCCATGTAAGCTCATATTTGCGGCCTAAACAGCCCGCCACCAACTTGTGTATACTGTGAACGCCTACTGTACCTCTAGCCATCATATACTACGTTCTTTGCTGTCAGTTCAACCCATGTGAGCTCATTTTTGCGGCCTATAGAGGCCGCCACCTACTTGTGTATACTGTGAACGCCTACTGTACCTCTAGCCATCATATACTACGTTCTTTGCTGTCAGTTCAACCCATGTGAGCTCATGTTTGTGGCCTAAACAGCCCGCCACCAACTTGTGTATACAGTGAATGCTTACTGTACCTCTAGCAATCATATACTAAATTCAAAAGTTAAATTTAGTGCAGTCATTTGGCAGACAACAAAAACACAACAACTTGCCAGTCTCAGTGTATGAGGAGGAAGTCACTGAGAGGAGAAATAATGCTCCAGATGTGAAATTGGTATGAAAGTCATCCGAAGATGATCTGGGAGGCTTGCTATCCTTGGAGCGCTTGAAGTTCGACTTGTGCCACAAGGAGCAATAGGACTAGATAGATTAGGGCGTTTGGAGGATCCAGAGCTCGAGGAGGAGGGGATTGGGTCCGGTGCTTGAGGGAGAAAATGCAGGTGATGAAGCATTTTTTCCCCTTCTGAGAAGCTTGAAGAGGAATACGTCTTGTTCTTGTATGTGAACTTAAGAGCAAATGGGAATGCCCACCAGTATTTCAGTTCTTTCTGAGATAGAATGGACAATAACGGTTTCAGAGATCTCCTGCGTTGGATCGTGGACGGTTCCAGGTTGGTAAATATTTGAACTGGGTGACCTTGACAGGTAAGTTGCGTAGCACTTCTAGCTCTGCTAAGGATTTCTTCTTTAACTGAGAAGAAGTGAGGCTTGACCACAATATCTTTAGGATTGCCATCTCTCCTGGGAGGCCCCAGTGCTCTGTGGGCCCGGTCTAGCTCTAGTTTATGCGTGGGGATGTCCGGGATGAGGTCCTTAATAAACCCTTGAATAGCTGTCGGAATGTCCGTGACAGAGTCAGGCAGGCCCTGCAGCCGAAAGTTGTATCTGCGGGACCTGTTCTCTAGATTCTCAACTTTAAGTAGAGCAGAGTCCAATTGTTCCTGCAAAGACTGTATGAGCCCTGTGTGCTGATTTGTTTTAGCCACTGTCACATCTAGTTTACTCTCTATGCAAACTAGATGTGAAAAACTACCCTCTGGGGGTAATCCCATCTCTGAAGCCACAATGAGGGACATGTTATACTCCCTGCGGACCTCAATGCAGGCAGACATGCAGCTGCAGAAATCTCAGCACTGGGGTCTCGCATTGACCATGTTGAACACTCTGTTTAGAACCATGCTGAAACTATCAATTCAGTGATTGACAAGCTAAACTCCCATACTGAAAAAATCGCACGTCTGCAAAACAAAGTGGCAGATCTGGAAGAACGCTCCAGACGTAATAATGTCAAACTGCGGGGCATTTCTGAGGCGATCTCTCCTGACCACCTGTTACAACATGTCACCTCACTCTTCAAACTGCTAGTACCTTCCCTGTCGGATGCGGATCTGCTTATCGACAGAATCCACAGGCTGCCCAAACCTGCCTTCCTGGACTCAAATGTGCCTAGAGATGTCCTGCTTAGGGTCAACTTTTACACAGTGAAAGACAAAATTATGTTGGTGTCCAGGCAGTGGGGTGCACTTCTGGATCCCTATTGCGATGTACAACTTTTGCCTGACCTTTCCAGACACATGCTGCAAGCCAGACGTAACCTGTCTACCGTTACAAAGGCATTGCGCAATCATCAAATCCAGCACAAATGGAGATATCCGGCGACACTCCTAGTGACCCATGGAGGTTCCACTATCACGATAAGGTCCCTGGATGAAGGCCTTACAATGCTTCGGAGATGTAACATTCTCCCACCGGACCCTGCCAGTGCATCAGACCACTCGCCTCTATGACCACTGGAAGCCGAATGGCATGTAGCCTCTCGCAAACGGCCCTCCAGGCCCTCATCTACCCAACCTAGCCCTAGTCGCACTTGATCTTACGACCAGTGTCTCAGGCCTTGGAAGATGCTTCTCCCTCTGGCCCTCCCCCGGTCATGTTGTGAGATTTCTCGCTCCCGGGCTGCTGAGACGGCCCTATTTTTAGGCCTTGTCCTTTTTTCTTCTTTTTTTTGGTCCGTTTATTTTTCTTTCTTTCTTACCCATTTCTCAACGTACCACGTTGTGCCCAAATGTCCACCACGGGTGATGCCCTCTCTACCATGAACCTACCACAAGTGTCATGACCATCAAGCTAGTGACAATTAATGCCAACGGATTGAACCATCCTGCCAAGAGACGTTCGCTTTGGAAGGAAGCCACCTCTCTCCACGCCGATGTGTTGGCGGTTCAAGAAACTTACTTTGACATTAATGCAACACCTCACATATGGATCCGGGAGAGCAGGATGTTGTTGTGAGAAGCGCATTAACTGATCCTTTACATGAAAGAAATGTAAGCAGGCAATTACATCCCTGGGAACAGCTTCAGGGATATGAGACGGCTTTGGCAATCTGTGAGCCCTGTCAATAAGGAGGTCTGCAGGAGTAAGTGTGTGTAGAGCAGCCTGCATCAGCTGTTGGAGGAAGGAGGAGAGCTCCGCCAGCTTCACTGATTCTGGGATCCCCCGGAACTTAATGTTATTTCTGCGGGCTCTATCCTCTAGGTCTGCTACTTTCAGCTTAAGGTGTTTGAGCTCTTCTTCCAATTCAAAATGAGCATCCACTAAATCATTGTGCGCTCCAGTAAATTCACTCAGCTTGTTCTCTGTATGGTTCACTCTGTCACCAAGTGAATCAATTTCTCTGTTGGTAGATTTCATGAAAGCTACCATATCTTGCTGTAATGCCCCTCTCAGTGTCCTCATCATATCTTTCATTGCAGTATCTGTAATAGCCTGTCCAGTAGTGGGGTAGGCATCTAGCTGCTGGCCATAGGAAACTGTCTGCTCCATGGACTCCCCCTCCTCCATATCAGGGCCATCCAGCTCCCTGTCCTCACTATCCCGTCAGTCTTCTCTTTTGCTTAAGGGGGCTTGAGAAAGGGGAGATTGGCTGTGGATTGGGGTTGTCAGAAGACTCACCAGGCTCCAGGAGCGATGCTGTGGAGTGGCTTGATCCTCCTCTGTGCATTCCAAACCAACTGTTTGGAACATCCTTAAAAAGAAAGAACGCACCGGTGAGCTCAGCAACATAGGCGGCTCTCTAATTAGGCAAATTAGGCGGTTGCCTAAGGCCTCGCACCTACAGGGGCCTCACGGCCAGTGGTGGAGCGACAACATTTAGAAGGGCGCAGTCAGGGAAATCTCCCAAGTAAAAGATTGTTTTAAATCCTCGGATATAAAAGTTGCAGCAGTGTGCTGCAGTCCCTTCACTGCGGCTGCCAGGTGTCTGTTGTCCGCTGACACTTACTCCTCCTTCTCTGCCTGGGGATTGGCCGTCTGATCATGTAATCCTAAGATGTGGAGGAACTGGTGGGCGTGTACCTGCACCAGTAGGAAGTGACTGCCCGGTCAGCTCACTCTGCTACCATCGGTTGTTGCACTGGGAGGAGAGCTCTGCCCTGGCCCAGGAACATAGAGGTAACCAGGCCCCGACTTGTCACTCTGCAGGCTGGTCATAGATTTGTGGTATCTACTACGCAAAGGGGGTGAGTAGCCCCAGGAAAGTTGGAAAAGTCTTAGAATGGTTGGTGGAGGAGGAGAAGAAGAAGGCCCTGGGTGGCTGGGGGAGGAGAGGGTGGCTGGAAGAGGAGAGGGTTCCTGGGTGGCTAGGGGAAAAGTAGAGGGCCCCCTGGGTGGCTGGGGAAGAAGGAGAGGGCCCCCTGGGTGGCTGGGGAAGAAGGAGAGGGCCCCCTGGGTGGCTGGGGAAGAAGGAGAGGGCCCCCTGGGTGGCTGGGGAAGGAGGAGAGGGCCCCCTGGGTGGCTGGGGAAGAAGGAGAGGGCCCCCCGTGATGCCAGAGTCAGTTGCCAGGGAAGAGAGTGGAGCTGAGCCAGTCCTGCATATCTGACATCAAAGCCAAACATGGTGGAGCTGGAGCCCTTTGCACTACACAATGACAGCACCCGAGGTGGAAGGTGAGGGGTAGCGGGGCTGTGACATTATATAACATATGGACTCTGTACATTATTGGTAGTTTTGGTTGGAGTTGTCCTTTTAGATGTTTAACTCCGTTGTTTTCCCCCCCAGCTATGAGGGACTGAGGAATAACAGCCCACTATGCTGGGACTTATAGTGCCCTAGAATGTGGAGGAATAAGGAATCCTCAGTCCCTCACAGAGGGCACTACAAGTTCTAGAATAGCAGGCTGCCATGCCTTAGTCCCCACAGAGGGCACTACAAGTCTTAGCATAGCAGGCAGTAGTTCCTCAGTCCCCTACAGAGAGCAGTACAAGTCCAAGCATTGCAGCCTTCCATTCCTCAGGGAGGAATGGCAGTGCACTATACTGGAATTTACAGTGCCCTCTGTGGGGACTCGGGTATGGCAGCCTTCTGCAGTGGGACTTGTCATGCCCTAGACTGTGGCGGACTGAGGAAGGGAAGTGTAAGGGGATCTCTGGAAACTCTGATGCAAGGGGGAGCTTTGGTGACCACAGAGTTCACTTTTAAACCAGAGTCCCCAGCTTTCCCCCTCAAATCAGGGTTCCCAGAACTCTCCTTACATCAGAGTATCCAGCATCCCCCCTTAAATCGGGGATCCCAGAACTCCCCTTCAGAGTCCCCAACATTCCTCCTAAATCAGGGTTCCCAAAACTCCTCTTACATCAGAGTCTTCAGAGTTCCCTCTTACAGTGTAAGGGGGAAACTCTGGAGACCCTGATGTAAAGGGGGCTCTATGAAATTTGATTTAAAAGGGGGACTCCAATGTAAAGAGGAATTCTGTGGACTCTGATGTAAGGAGGAGATGCTGGGGGAATCTGATTTAAAAGAGAACTCTTATGTAAGGGGGGGACACTGAACTCAGGGCCAGATTAACGTAGGGGCTATTGGAGCTGCAGCTCCAGGCCCCTACCTTTTATATAGGCCCCGGGTTGGCCATATTCACTGTTACCGCTCTTCTGTCACTTGTAAACACACAAGTCTGGCTTCTATGCTCGCTTCCCCAGGCAGCACCCTCAGAACCTCCCCACACAGCACGAAGGCCAGACAAGGAGGGACAGTTGCCGATGCGTGGATGTGTTTATGGGCTTCAGAGACAGCATCCCGTGTTGAATTAGGCATGCATGGCTGCACCCTTCCTCCTCTGGGTGCATGCCAAGGCACGGCCCTTAAGGCCCTTCAAAATCCTCAGCACCAAGCCCATGATGCTCTTAATCCGGCCCTGACTGAACTCTGATGTAAGGAGGGAGTCAGGGAATCATGACCTATGGGGAAATGCTGGGGACTGTGATGTAAGAGCAGATATATATATATATATATATATATATATATATATATATATATATATATATATATGTATATACATATACATACATACCCAATGTTTAATGATCTTTGATTAAAGAAGAATTGGTTAGAGAAAATTCTAGAAACTGTGAATTCATAGTACAAAGGTTAAGGCTCTTAATATATGCAATTTATACAGTTAATTTTTATTGCTTGAATTATTTTTCCCATTATGGGCGTGAGTGGGGCCTCATGTCCAAGTTTTGCCTTAGGCCTCACAAAGCCTAGAGCCGCCTCTGCTCAGCAACACCAAAAGACCTTTAAGACCATGGAAAACAACTGTGGTGGATGACTGAAGAATTCTTTCCCTGGTGAAGAAAACACCCTTCACAACAGTTGGCCAGATCAAAAAAAAAACTCTCCAGGAGGTAGGTGTATGTGTGTCAAAGTCAACAATCAAGAGAAGACTTCACCAGAGTCAGTGCCATCTTAAGAGCCTTATAGGCCCCTGGGCAATGCAGTGCACTGGGGCCCCCTGCCTACACAATCACCCATGAGAATATACTACAAGAGAGTACAACTACCTGGAGTATATACCTTACTATATACATATTACAGGGAACACTATATACTACAAGAGACTCTTGTAGTATATAGTGTTCCCTGTAATATGTATATAGTAAGGTATATACTCCAGCCTAGTTGTACTCTCTTGTACTATATATTGGTCCCTGTAATATGTATATAGACTATATACTACAAGAGAGTACAACTACTACCTGGAGGATATATACCTTACTATATACAGTGGGTACAGAAAGTATTCAGACCCCCTTAAATTTTTCACTCTATGTTATATTGCAGCCATTTGCTAAAATCATTTAAGTTCATTCTTCTTCCTCATGAATGTACACATAGCACCCCATACTGACAGAAAAACACAGAATTGTTGACATTGTTGCAGATTTATTAAAAAAGAAAAACTGAAATATCACATGGTCCTAAGTATTCAGACCCTTTGCTGTGACACTCATATATTTAACTCAGGTGCTTTCCATTTCTTCTGATCATCCTTGAGATGGTTCTACACCTTCATTTGAGTCCAGCTGTGTTTGATTATACTGATTGGACTTGATTAGGAAAGCCACACACCTGTCTATATAAGACCTTCCAGATCACAATGCATGTCAGAGCAAATGAGAATTATGAGGTCAAAGGAACTGCCTGAAGAGCTTAGAGACAGAATTGTGGCAAGGCACAGATCTGGCCAAGGTTACAAAAAGATTTCTTCTGCACTTAAGGTTCCTAAGAGCACAGTGGCCTCCATAATCCTCAAATGGAAGACGTTTGGGACGACCAGAACCCTTCCTAGAGCTGGCTGTCCGGCCAAACTGAGCTATCGGGGGAGAAGAGCCTTGGTGAGAGAGGTAAAGAATAACCCAAAGATCACTGTGGCTGAGCTCCAGAGATGCAGTCAGGAGATGGGAGAAAGTTGTAGAAAGTCAACCATCACTACAGCCCTCCACCAGTCGGGGCTTTATGGCAGAGTGACCCGACGGAAGCCTCTCCTCAGTGTAAGACACATGAAAGCCTGCATGAAGTTTGCTAAAAAAACACCTGAAGGACTCCAAGATGGTGAGAAATAAGATTCTCTGGTCTGATGAGACCAAAATAGAATGTTTTGGCCTTAATTCTAAGCGGTATGTGTGGAGAAAACCAGGCACTGCTCATCACCTGTCTAATACAGTCCCAACAGTGAAGCATGGTGGTGGCAGCATCATGCTGTGGGGGTGTTTTTCAGCTGCAGGGACAGGACGACTGGTTGCAATCGAGGTAAAGATGAATGCGGCCAAGTACAGGGATATCCTGGACAAAAACCTTCTCCAGAGTGCTCTGGACCTCAGACTGGGCCGAAGGTTTACCTTCCAACAAGACAATGACCCTAAGCACACAGCTAGCCCAGGGAGAATCGCGCATCGACCGACACCAACGGCAGCCTCACACGCCCAGGTACCTTCCCCTAGTGCGGGAGCTCCTCCACGACGCCCAGAGATGCAGAGGAACGGGCGCGGGTCCGCACAAATAAAGAAATTGCCGGCATACTTTCCTCCTGTGCGGCCGGCGGGACTCCCTAGCGGTGGACACGCCGCATACTGACTCGGCACAGATGGAGGACACAGATAATGCCTCCCACCGCTCCAGATCGCCACGCACGGACTCGGGGGACAGCACACCCTCACTAAGTAGCCCTGTAAAGTCCAAGCCTCACATGGAGTCAGATAGCAGGAGAGGGATGGAGGACCCAGGACCCCTGGATCCTACACAGGTACACCCTTCTACTTCTTCCCCTCCACACGACCCTATAGCACAGTTTACCACAACAGGCCAACTAATCTCTGATGTAACTCTAAAAGAGATGATGATGCTGTTGAAATCTTAATTGCATGCGGACTTGTTCTCAGCGGTTCGGCAATGTCGAGCAGAGGTGCACGACCTGGGCCAAAGGGTGCACGCTAATGAAAATAAGCTATCTGAAGTTGCAACCTCATACAATGTGTTGGTGGACTCCCACAACTCCCATTCGGACGACCTGCTAATGATCAAAAACAAGCTGGCAGACTTGGAGGACAGGTCACGCCGGAACAACATAAAGATAAGGGGGGTCCCCGAATCGGTCACTCAACAACAACTGCCCCATTATGTGCACTCCTTGTTCAAAGATTTGGTTCCATCCCTGACCTCTGCTGACCTGACAGTTGATAGGGTCCATCGAGTTCCGAAACCCTCCTTCCTCCCACAGGAGGTCCCAAGGGACGTAATCCTCAGAGTGCTCTTTTTTTCAGGTCAAGGAGCGTATATTGGAAGCGTTCAGACACAAGGACTCTGTTCCACCTCACGCACAGTCCCTACAGCTACTTCCTGACTACTCCAAGCATACCCTACAGCAAAGGAGGGACCTATCCACTGTAACTAAAGCTCTCCGTAACCATAATGTGGCATATAAGTGGAAGTACCCCGCTAAGTTGCAAGTGACGTACAATGGCTCGTCACACCTGATAACATCTCTGGACCAAGGCATCAGAGCTCTGAGGGATTGGGGTATTGTGCCCCAAGACGGCCATCGTCCTCCACCGGAAGACCATCACCGCCCCCCTACTGATCCCAAGCATGTTACCCACGACTGGCAAGTAGTTCTACCTCGGCGTAATACCAAGCATAAATAACGACTGTAAGTGTCACACGCTGCAATCAACAATTCATCTCCCTGGGCACCCTTTCTGGTACTCTCCACCGTACCGGCCCCTGCTGGAAAAGGCAGCATGAGCTGCACGGACTTTAAACGGTCCACACTTTTTATCTTTCTAGTTTTGTTTTTGTTTTGTTCTATGTTTTTTGCTCTTGCCCAGTGGTCAAGATCTCCGCCGTTTAGGGATTTACAAACCCTCAGGTACTACTCTTCAAGGAATATGGTACTCTGGACACCCTTGTGGACACATACCCCACTGACTTTGACTGCCTGCTGCTTCTGCCTTTTGTTTGCTTCAGCCGCACTTCCTTGCACCCTCTGGATGCCCCCTACTAGGATTGTCTCAAGTCCTGCCTCTACCTATTGCCAACTCCACCGGACGCCTGCTACGCTCACCCCGAGGCTCCTAACTTCGTCCCTCGCACTGAATCTCATGACCCATGTTGATTAAATTTATGTCCATCAACCCGCGGGGTCTGAACCACCCCGCAAAGAGGAGGTCGCTTTGGTCAGATGCCCAGAAACATAATGCGGATATTGTGGCAGTGCAGGAAACCCACTTTCACAAAGACAAGCCCCCCTTCTGCTCCCACAGGAACTTCCCTCACCTCTTTCTTGCCTCCAGATCTGAGAAAAAAGGGGGAGTGTTGCTGGCCATTAATGCCAATGTTCCCTTTGAACTGCAAGAATCACATTTGGACACAAACGGACGGTACATCATCCTAGTGTGTAAGCTCTACAATGTGTTATATACAGTAATTAATGTTTACGCACCTAACTCGCACCAACCGAGATTCTTGAAGCGTCTTTTTCGCTTGATCTCCAGGGTGCGACGAGGTAATGTCGTTTTATGTGGTGACTTGAACATGGTACTTGACCCCGCCCTGGATTCATCTGGCTCTGGCAGGAGGGGGCCCACGATCCTGCGTGGACTTCTCCTTGCGGAGGGGCTATACGATGCATGGCGATGCCAACATGCGGAGGAACGCTCTTACACCTTTTACTCCCCAAGACACAACTCATACTCAAGGATTGACTATGCACTAGTGGATAGACTATCGCTACAAAGGGTGACAAATTCAGATATCCATGACATTTCGTGGTCAGACCACGCTGCAATTACACTGTCCCTCTCCGGGAGTCCCAGGGTTGCCTCCTCCCGTGTTTGGAGGTGCGACAACTCTGTGCTCCAGGATGCGGAGTGTAAGAATAGAGTGACCCGAGAATCGGAGCACTATTTTGAATTAAATAGGCCTTCCGACACAAACCCGTTTATCAACTGGAATGCCCATAAGGCATTCGTGAGGGGACTGCTGCTGCAGGCTGCGGCCCGAAAGAAAAAAGCCTGCTCTGCTCAATTTGATACTCTACTTGCTGAAATCAGAGACACTGACAAGGAAAACCAATCCCGCCCCACTTCAGCTCTTGCCTCCAAGCTTTCTAAACTAAGACACCGACTCAGGGAATTGTTTTGTGTAGACCATGATCATTACATGAGACGTCTTAAACTGAGATACTACGCTAACCACAACAGGGCGGGAAAATTCTTAGCACAGAAACTTAAAACACGGCGGACCAAAGCTACCATACCCCATGTATTCCACCACACCACAAAACAAAAAGTAGAAAACCCCCAATCTATTGCAGACACGTTTGCGGAATACTACTGGCCGCTATACAACCTCCAAGACGACCCCCAAACCCCCCAGTCCACTGAATCTATCATTAGGGAATTCCTAGACTCCCTCAACCTTCCTCAACTGTCCCGACAAGACTTAGACTTTCTCAACGGTGACTTCACGCCAGACGAAATCCTCCAGACGATACGATCGCTCCCATCAGACAAATCTCCGGGCCCTGATGGCCTCACGAATGAATATTATAAAATATGTCAATCCATCCTCCTTCCCCACCTACATTCCCTATTCCCCACGGCCGCCTCCACTGGATAATTTCCCTCGGAAATGCTTACTGCTCACATTGTGACTTTGCCCAAACCAGGTAAATCCCCAGACTCACCGCCCAACTTCTGCCCTATCTCATTGTTAAACTCAGACGTAAAGATATATGCCAAAATCTTAGCCAAACGACTATTTGAGGTCCTCCCATCTATAGTTCGACCCGACCAAACAGGCTTCACTAAAGGTAGGCAAGCACCGGATGCCACCAGGCATATTATTAATATTATCCACCAGGTACGTAGCAACAAATCCCCAACTATATTACTTTCGATCGACGCAGAAAAAGCGTTCGATAGGATACATTGGGGATATATGAAAGCCACCCTAGCTAAATTTGGTCTCCAAGGACCTATAGCCTCTGCAATATCAGCTCTATATTCCAGACCCTCGGCGAGAGTTTTCACATCTGGTTTTCTGTCAAAGGAGTTTGCTATCCAAAACGGAACCAGACAGGGGTACCCTCTGTCCCCGGCCATCTTCAACCTAATGATGGAACCTCTTGCTGAGGCTATCAGATCACATCCCCTTATCAAAGGTATGGTGGCGGATAGAGTATCCCATGTGATCAATTTATTTGCGGACGACGTTGTTTTGATTATCAATAACCCCCTGATCTCCCTTCCAATTATTCACAAACTGTTAACGCATTTCAGCAGGCTATCATATTATAAAGTGAATTTTAGTAAGTCCTTGATACTGGATTTAGGTCTCAATGCCCACACCAAACGGCACCTGCATCAGCGGTTCCCTTACACTTGGGCAAAGGATACGATTCCCTATCTAGGTATCCACCTTTCGGCTGATCTTACGAAAATCATTGATATACATTTCAAACCCCTTATTGAAAAGATTCGTCAGAACTTGACACGCATGTCTAAAGTGGAAATGTCATGGATAGGCAGTATTGCCTCGTTTAAAATGATGGAGTTACCCAAAATCCTATACCTCTTTAGGACGATCCCAGTCACTGTACACCACAAATACTTTATGGAATTGAGGCGTATTCTCCGCAATTATGTATGGATGGGGAAGAAACCCAGATGCTCGCAGACACACCTAGTGAAACACAAATCGGTGGGGGGGGGATGGGATGGCCAATACTGGAGGACTACTACACGGTATCACTACTGACGCAAGCCAAGCGGTGGTTTCATGGGTCCACGGAAGCTCTCTGGGTCAGACTTGAAGCAGCCTTAGCGCTCACTCCTTCATTACATCTGCTTCTTCTGGCGGACTCATGGAGGCCACTGCCCCTCCATCCACTCCCTCCCACCACACAGGCCACACTGCTATCATGGCGAAGGCTTGTTGCCTCCTCAGCTCATAGCACATGTCCAGCCAACCCCCGCATACCGATTCAAACCCTTGAACTCTTAATACCATATCTAAAAACTGACAAGTGGCGAGATCATGGTATTTTCTGGGTTGACGAACTTGTGTCGGGCCCTACTATCAAAACCTGGCAAGAGCTGGTCGAGACATATAAATTACCCACTACGGTCCACCATACATTTATGCAGATTAGTCACTTCCTCCGCAAACATCCCCCCCCCCCCGACTGTCCAGATAACAATTAACGCCTGGGACTTCCTCACAACCCCGGCTACGAAATCAAAGGGCATATCGTTGTTCTATGACCTCCTAGGGGATAAATCTAAATTCTCTAAGACCCCACCCATGACACGTTGGGAAAGGGACTTAGGAACCACGTACCCGCAAGCCTCGTGGGTTAAATCGTTTAAAGCAGTAGCAGCGGCAACTCATTGCACTAATCACTGGGATCTCTCCCAAATCATAGTGGCGCGTTGGTACAAGACTCCAGTCATCCTGGCAAAGTTTATTCCGTCCTACTCGCCATTATGTTGGAGAGGTTGTGGCCACCCAGCTAATATTTTCCACATATTTTGGTCGTGTGTAGGCATTTCCAGCTTTTGGAAAAAAAATATTTCAAATAATGGCTGAGGTGTCTGGGATACTGAAAAAACCCGACCCGGCTTTAGCGGTCCTCCATCTAGGGGTGCAGGACTATCCGTGGGAATTCCAAACCATTATGGTCCACCTACTTCTAGCGGCTAAGTTATGCATAGCTAGGCACTGGAAGGACAGCTTAGCCCCTAGCCACAGTGAAGTATTAGCGCAAGTTAACCTGACCTACCAATATGAGCGTCTGCTTGCAGCTAGGACTAGGGACACTGTCACGTCCTTTGACAAGCAATGGGCAGCCTGGGTTTATTGGTATCCCTCTCAGTAATGTACCTGCAATGATACGGAAGTTTCATGTTCTGTGTTGTGCTCTGTTTTATCTATTCGCATTGTTTACTCCTACCCACAGGATTTGTTCCCACACGGGTGACTGTATTTTCTGATCATATTGTGTAACTGTATTTGGTCTGAAATTGAACAATGTCACTGATCAATGCTATTAGCTACACCTTGTCTTGAGCGAGAGTTTGCTTGTTTTTTTTTTTTTTTTTTTTGTATGTGTATATGTTTTCTTGTAATTTGAAAACTCAATAAAAACCATTGTTAAAAAAAAAACAAAAAAAAACTTGCATATCCTTGGATGACGGATCCGACCTGCACCAGGTCTTGATATTTGCACCTGAGCGGCTTTCCCTTCTTTCTCAAATATCACTTATACTGCACACTGGGTGAACCTTCTGACGGTCGTTAAGCATGCAACCCGTGGCACCCGTGAAAATGTAGTTGTACCACCACGGATTGCAAGCAGGCCTGCCTCTTCTTCTCCTCCTCCTCCATCCTCCCTCTCCTCCTCGGCTGACTCCTCCTCTTCCGCTGCTACCGTCTCTTCTCCTGCGCCGCCCAAGATCCCCAGAACCTATTCCACATGCCAGGTGAGATGTTGCCATGCTGTGCTGTGTCTGTTGTGCCTGGAAGCCAAGAGCCACACTGGTCATGCACTCCTGTCAGCTTTGCGTTCACAGGCAGATCAGTGGCTGACACTGCTGAATTTGTCAGTTGGTAAAGTGGTGTGCGACAACTGTGCCAATCTGCTGAGCACGCTGAAACAGGCCAAAATAAAAAAACATCCTGAACTTGGTGGTGAAGTGATTTGTTGTTAAATACCCTGGGGTCAAGGACGTCTTGCGGCAGGCCAGGAAAATCTCGGGCCATTTCCGAAGATCTTACACAGCCATGGCTCGCCTTGCTGAGATTCAGTGGCGACACAACCTGCCCCTCAGGCGTCTTATTTGTGACTGCCCGACACAATGGAACTCAACGTTGCATATGCTCGATAGGCTGCTCCAGCAGAAACTTGTAATTAATGACTATCTGTTCGAACTCGGCGGCAAGACAGGTTTTGGGGAGCTTGGGTTTTTTCTCACCTCGCCAGTGGCTGCTCATGCGGGACGCATGCAGACTTCTGTGGCCATTCAATGAGATCACCAAACTGATCAGTCATGGCCAGGGCACCATAAGTGACATAATACCTTACGCCTTCTTTCTGGAGCGTGCACTGTGTTGTGTCATTGATCAAGCCGTCGAGGAGCAGGGGCAGGAAGATCAGGAAGTCGCAATGTTGAATGAATTCCCAGGGGGTGCTACTCCATCTGAGACAAATCAACAGCAGGAGTCTGAAAAGGAGTCAGAGGAGGAGGATGGTGCTGGGGGGGATGAGGAGGAGCAAGAAGAGCATGCTTTAAACCTTTCTGGGTTCCCTGGTGTTATCCGTGGATGGGGGGAGGAGAACGAGGATGACATTATCCTGGATGATGAGCTGGAAGCAGGCCACTATACCACTTCCAGTTTAGTGGGAATGGGGGCCTACATGCTGCAGCGTTTTAAGGGGGACCCCCGTATAAAATGCAAAAAAGGTCAGGGACCATGTACTGGGTGTCAACGTACTTAGACCCCCGGTACAAACACAAAATGGCGGAAATGTTACCACAATCACAGAGGGCGGTCAGAATGCAGCACTTCCAGGCCTTGCTGCGGGAAATGCTGCATTCTGCTTTTCCGTGCGCTGGCAGAGGAATTTCCAGTCACAGAGAGACAGTTGCGGGTAACAATCCAACAGCGCCTGCAAGAAGAGGGCAGTTGGAAGATGTCTTGGTCACTTCAGATATGAGATCCTTCTTTCAGCCGAACCATTGATAGCTGTACTCCCGATTCAGCATGAGGGAACGCCTAGACCGACAGGTGTCCGACTACATCGGGTTAACGGCCGATGTGGACGCTCTGAGGAGTGATGAACCCCTGGACTACTGGGTGGGCAGGCTTGACCTCTGGCCAGAGCTTGCACAATTTGCAATGGAAATGTTGGCTTGCCCCCCATCCAGTGTCCTGTCCGAAAGGACGTTCAGCGCAGCAGGGGGGATCGGGACCGATAAGCGCACTCGCCTAGCTCATGACAGTGTAGACTACCTTACATTTATAAAAATGAATGAGGCATGGATCTCTGAGGAATTCAACACATGTGACCAGTAGACCAGGTTACATCGAAATTTCTCCACCCACAACAATTCCTGGTCCTTGGCTTCGCTACATACAGCGGCATTAAAAGGCATTTCATGTCCATTGAATGGCTATTTTGGGGGCCTTTCAGGGCCAGCAATTATTTTTTTCTTTGAATGCCTAATGTACCTCCAGCCACCAAATACTAAGTTCTTTGCTGTCAGTTCAAACCATGTGAGCTAATTTTTGGAGCCTATAACGGCCGACACTTACGGTTCTGTGTACTGTGAACGCCTACCATACCTCTAGCCATCAAAAACTAGGTTTTTTGCTGTCAGTTCAAACCATGTGAGCTAATTTTTGGAGCCTATACAGTCCGACACTTACAGTTCTGTGTACTGTGAATGCCTACCGTACCTCTAGCCATCAAAAACTAAGTTTTTTACTGTCAGTTCAAACCATGTGAGATAATTTTTGCAGCCTATACAGGCCGACACTTGCTTCTGTATATACTGTGTGAATGCCTAATGTACCTTCAGCCACAGAATGCTACGTAATTAGCTGTCAGGTAGACCCATGTGGGCTAATGTGCGTACATATGGACCACACTTTCAGCAGCAGCTCTGACATGTCTGGGTAGTTTTTAAGAAACTTCTGCACCACCAGATTCAGAACATGCGCCAGGCAAGGGATGTGCGTCAAACCGGCTAGTCCCAGAGCTGCAACGAGATTTCACCCATTATCACATCCCACCAGGCCGGGCTTGAGGCTCAGCGGCAGCAACCAGTCAGCAGTCTGCTGTTCTATGCCCCTCCAAAGCTCCTGTGCGGTGAGTGGTGTGCGGTTTGTCAGCCAAACACATGAGTTTTAAAATCGCCTGCTGACGTTTACCCTGGGCTGTGTTGAATTTGGGGGTGAGGTTCTTTCGATGACCGGATGTGGGGGTGGTATATGAGGAGTAGGAGGAGGAGGAGGATGATGTGGAGTAGGAGGAGGAAGCAACAGGATGCAACAAATAATGCCCTGCGATCCTCGGTGGTGGAAGGACATGCACAAAACCGCCATCCGCCTCGGGCCCAGCTGCCACTACAATTACCCAGTGTGCAGTTAGGGAGATATAGCAACCCTGGCTGTGATTACTGGTCCATGTGTCTGTGGTTATGTGGACCTTGCCACAGATGGCGTTGCATAGCGCACACTTGATTTTATCCTCCACTTGGTTGTGCAGGGAAGGGGCGGCTCGCCTGGAAATTTTGTGGCGGTTGGGAACAACATACTGGGGGACAGCCACCGCCATCAGCTGTTTGAAACAGTCCGTCTCCACCAGACGGAATGACAGCATTTCAAAGGCCAGTAATTTTGAAATGCTGGCATTCAGGGCCAGGGCTTTAGGGTGGGTAGGTGGGTATTTCCTCCTTCTCTCCAATGTTTGGGAGATTGACAGCTGAATGCTGCCGTGTGACATGTTGGAGATGCTTGGTGATGGTGTCGTATGTGGTGGTGTTAGTGGAACATCCTCTGTTTGCTGGTCGCCAGGTGTCACGGTGACGCCAGAGGTGGAGGGAGAGGACGGGGCAGCAGCAGAAGAGGGAGCAGGAGGAGCATGAGAGAGTTCCTTGTTTTTAAGGTGTTTACTCCAATGCAGTTCATGATTTGCATGTAGATGCCTGGTCATTGAGGTTGTGCTCAGGTTAAGAACGTTTATGCCTCGCTTCAGGCTCTGATGGCACAACATGCAAACCACTCATCTCTTGTCGTCAGGGCATTGTGTGAAGAACTGCCATGCCAATGAACTCCTTGGAGCAGGCCTTGGTGTACTTGGTGCCTGGGTGCGGTGGACAGTAGCAGGCGTACTGTCTCTGGAATGCCCGCTGCACTTTTGCACCCTGCTCCCTCTTTTGCCGTGCTGTTGCCTCTGTGCGACCACTGCCTCTTCCTCATAACTGCACGCCTCACTACCACAACCTTCAGTCCAGTCTGGGTCTAGGACTTCATCATCCTCCACATCATCTTCCACCCATTCATGATCCCTCCCCTTCTCGTCAGTCTGCACATTGCAGAAAGCCTCAGCAGTTGGCACCTGTGTTTCGTCATCATCAGAGGCGTTTTGTGAAGATATTCCCATGTCCTTATCATGCAACAAAAGTGGTTCAGCAAAAACCCTGGCAACAGAGTCATCAAAAAGCATACGACTTTCCTGCATGATTTGGGGCTCTGACTGCTTGGCTGATTTGCAAGGGAGTGAGGTGGAAGACTGATGGGCATGAGCTGCAGGTGCCAACTCTGAGCTTTCTGCAGAGGACTGGGTGTTAGATACTGTGAAGGAACTGGAGGCACTGTCAGCTACTAGGGTTGAGCGGACACCTAGATGTCCGTGTTCGACGGGTTCGGCCGAACTTTAAAAAAAAGTCCGGGTCCGTGTCCCGGACTTTTACCGAACTTTTCCCGGACACCGAACCCCATTGAAGTCAATGGGGACCCGAACTTTAAGGCACTAAAATGGCTCTAAAACACCAATGGAAAGGGCTAGAGTGCTGCAAATGGCAGCAAAACATAGTTAAGAGCATGGCAAGTGCTCTGCAAACAAATGTGGATAGGGAAATAACTTAAAACAACAAAAAAAAAAAACAGAAAAATAAAACAATGTTCTTCATCTCTGAAGGACGAGGCCCATAAGGAGTAGGAGGGAGGTTGAGGTGGTGGTGGATGTGGCGGTGTCATAGGCGTGCGCACAGGGTGTGCCTGGTGTACCTGGGCACACCCTAATCACCTAGGGCACATAGCATTATCGCTCTGTTTGCCAGTGAGGAGATGGGAAAGATCTCCCTCGCACCTGCTCTGCTCTATTTCTCTTTGCCAGCAGGGAGAGTAATGTATCGGGGCCATGTACATGTAGGCAAACACATGCATGTGTATTTCAACTTTGGGGTGCACACCCTAATGCAATAGGCTGCGCACACCTATGGGCGGTGTAGGTGGAAGCGGCGGTGGAGGAGGACCAGGGCCGGATTAAGAGCATCATGGTCTTGGTGCTGAGGATTTTGAAGGGCCTTAAGGGCCGTGCCTTGGCATGCACCCAGAGGAGGAAGGGTGCAGCCATGCATGCCTAATTCAACATGGGATGCTGTCTCTGAAGCCCATAAACACATCCATGCATCGGCAACTGTCCCTCCTTGTCCGGCCTTCGCGCTGTGTGGGGAGGTTCTGAGGGTGCTGCCTGGGGAAGCGAGCATAGAAGCCAGACTTCTGTGTTTACAAGTGACAGAAGAGCGGTCACAGTGAATATGGCCAACCCGGGGCCTATATAAAAGGTAGGGGCCTGCATGGAGCTGCAGCTCCAATAGCCCCTACGTTAATCTGGCCCTGAGGAGGAGGACGAGGTAGCCAACACTGCTTCTTTTCACAAATTTTAAATGAGGGTACACCCCAAAAGAGTTAGAAAGAGCAAAAATGGAACAATGGCTGGGTAAGGTCGGTATCCATTGCTATTCTGCACAAGGTACGGAAAAGTCCCGTGGGATCCATGCCTGGTTCATTTTAATGAACGTGAGCTTGTCCACATTGTCTCTGGACAGGCGGATGCGCTTGTCTGTTATAACACCCCCAGCCGTGCTAAATACCCGTTCAGATAATACACTGGCTGCAGGGCACGCCAGCACCTCCAAGGCGTAAAGGGCAAGCTCAGGCCATGTGCCCAATTTGGAGACCCAGAAGTTGAAGGGGGCAGACCCCTCATTCACTACATGTAGGCGTGTGCACACATACTGCTCCACCATGTTGGTAAAATGCTGCCTCCTGCTAAGACGTTCCATCTGAGCTGCTGGTGCTGCTGTTTGTTGTGGCGTGCTGACAAAGCTTTTCCACATTTCGGCCATGCTAACCCTGCCTTCTGAGGTGCTGGCGGTGCCCTGGTTGAGTTGGCGACCTCCTCCTCCTCTGCCTTGTGCTTCCACTGTGGCCCCGCTGTCAGATGGGAATGCCAGCAGCATCGCATCTACCAGTGTGCGCTTGTACTCGCGCATCTTGCGATCGCGCTCCAGTGAGTGAATTAAGGACGGTACGTTGTCCTTGTAACGGGGATCCAGCAGCGTGGCCACCCAGTAATCAGCACAAGTTAGAATGTGGGCAACTCAGCGGTCGTTGTGGAGACACTGCAGCATGTAATCGCTCATGTGTGCCAGGCTGCCCAGAGGCGACGAAAGGCTGTCCTCTGTGGGAGGTGTATCGTCCGTGTCCTCTGTATCCCCCCAGCCACGCACCAGTGATGGCCATGAGCTGGCCTGGGTGCCACCCTGCTGTGAACATGGTTCCATCTCCTCCTCCAGCTCCTCCTCCTCCTCATCCTCCTCATCCTCCAGAACTGTGCCCCTGCTGGACAATTGTGTCCCTGGCGTTTGTGTGTGCAGGAACCCACCCTCGGAGCCCCTTGCGAATGACTGCCCTGAAAGCCTTTGAAATGTTACCTCTTCATCCTCCTCCTCCTCCTCCTCATCCTGTGCCACATCCTCTTCCATCATCGCCCGAATTGTTTTTTCAAGGAGGCATAGAAGTGGGATAGTTAAGCTGAGAACGGCGTCATTGCCACTGGCCATGTTGGTGGAGTACTCAAAACAGCGCAACAAGGCACAATATATGCAAATGTCAAATATGCAAACTATGCCGCAATTTAATGTTTTTTACACCAAAAGGGTGTGTATTGAATAGCGGAATAGGATAAAAAACTGTGTATCTCACACGTACAAACACAGACTAGGCCCAATTACATTTTTTCCTACCCTAAAGGGAGGATGAGGAAGAGGAGTATGGAACAGGCAGCACCCTCAAATCTTCAGAAGTATGAGATGAACCCCAAAAACTTGGAAAGGTGGATCTCACACGTACCGACACAGACTATTCCGCAATTTAATTGAGCCACAAAGGTTTTTATTGAATAGCGGAATAGGAAATATGATCAAAAAAAAGTGTATGTTTTTCACACGTACAGAAGCACACTAGGCCCCAATTACTATTGTTTGTACACCTAAAAGGATGGATGAGGAGGAGGAGGAGGAGGAGTATAGAACAGGCAGCACCCTCAAAGCTTCAGAAGTATGAGATGAACCCCAAAAACTTGGAAAGGTGGATCTCACACGTACCGACACAGACTATTCCGCAATTTAATTGAGCCCCAAAGGTTTTTATTGAATAGCGGAATAGGAAATATGATCAAAAAAAAGTGTATGTTTTTCACACGTACAGAAGCACACTAGGCCCCAATTACTATTGTTTGTACACCTAAAAGGATGGATGAGGAGGAGGAGGAGGAGGAGGAGGAGTATAGAACAGGCAGCACCCTCAAAGCTTCAGAAGTATGAGATGAACCCCAAAAACTTGGAAAGGTGGATCTCACACGTACCGACACAGACTATTCCGCAATTTAATTGAGCCCCAAAGGTTTTTATTGAATAGCGGAATAGGAAATATGATCAAAAAAAAGTGTATGTTTTTCACACGTACAGAAGCACACTAGGCCCCAATTACTATTGTTTGTACACCTAAAAGGATGGATGAGGAAGAGGAGGAGGAGGAGTATAGAACAGGCAGCACCCTCAAAGCTTCAGAAGTATGAGATGAACCCCAAAAACTTGGAAAGGTGGATCTCACACGTACCGACACAGACTATTCCGCAATTTAATTGAGCCCCAAAGGTTTTTATTGAATAGCGGAATAGGAAATATGATCAAAAAAAAGTGTATGTTTTTCACACGTACAGAAGCACACTAGGCCCCAATTACTATTGTTTGTACACCTAAAAGGATGGATGAGGAGGAGGAGGAGGAGGAGGAGGAGTATAGAACAGGCAGCACCCTCAAAGCTTCAGAAGTATGAGATGAACCCCAAAAACTTGGAAAGGTGGATCTCACACGTACCGACACAGACTATTCCGCAATTTAATTGAGCCCCAAAGGTTTTTATTGAATAGCGGAATAGGAAATATGATCAAAAAAAAGTGTATGTTTTTCACACGTACAGAAGCACACTAGGCCCCAATTACTATTGTTTGTACACCTAAAAGGATGGATGAGGAAGAGGAGGAGGAGGAGTATAGAACAGGCAGCACCCTCAAAGCTTCAGAAGTATGAGATGAACCCCAAAAACTTGGAAAGGTGGATCTCACACGTACCGACACAGACTATTCCGCAATTTAATTGAGCCCCAAAGGTTTTTATTGAATAGCGGAATAGGAAATATGATAAAAAAAAAGTGTATGTTTTTCACACGTACAGAAGCACACTAGGCCCCAATTACTATTGTTTGTACACCTAAAAGGATGGATGAGGAGGAGGAGGAGGAGGAGGAGGAGGAGGAGGAGGAGTATAGAACAGGCAGCACCCTCAAAGCTTCAGAAGTATGAGATGAACCCCAAAAACTTGGAAAGGTGGATCTCACACGTACCGACACAGACTATTCCGCAATTTAATTGAGCCCCAAAGGTTTTTATTGAATAGCGGAATAGGAAATATGATCAAAAAAAAGTGTATGTTTTTCACACGTACAGAAGCACACTAGGCCCCAATTACTATTGTTTGTACACCTAAAAGGATGGATGAGGAGGAGGAGTAGGAGGAGTATAGAACAGGCAGCACCCTCAAAGCTTCAGAAGTATGAGATGAACCCCAAAAACTTGGAAAGGTGGATCTCACACGTACCGACACAGACTATTCCGCAATTTAATTGAGCCCCAAAGGTTTTTATTGAATAGCGGAATAGGAAATATGATCAAAAAAAAGTGTATGTTTTTCACACGTACAGAAGCACACTAGGCCCCAATTACTATTGTTTGTACACCTAAAAGGATGGATGAGGAGGAGGAGGAGGAGGAGTATAGAACAGGCAGCACCCTCAAAGCTTCAGAAGTATGAGATGAACCCCAAAAACTTGGAAAGGTGGATCTCACACGTACCGACACAGACTATTCCGCAATTTAATTGAGCCCCAAAGGTTTTTATAGAATAGCGGAATAGGAAATATGATCAAAAAAAAGTGTATGTTTTTCACACGTACAGAAGCACACTAGGCCCCAATTACTATTGTTTGTACACCTAAAAGGATGGATGAGGAGGAGGAGGAGGAGGAGTATAGAACAGGCAGCACCCTCAAAGCTTCAGAAGTATGAGATGAACCCCAAAAACTTGGAAAGGTGGATCTCACACGTACCGACACAGACTATTCCGCAATTTAATTGAGCCCCAAAGGTTTTTATAGAATAGCGGAATAGGAAATATGATCAAAAAAAAGTGTATGTTTTTCACACGTACAGAAGCACACTAGGCCCCAATTACTATTGTTTGTACACCTAAAAGGATGGATGAGGAGGAGGAGGAGGAGTATAGAACAGGCAGCACCCTCAAAGCTTCAGAAGTATGAGATTGTGTTCACTGTACCCCACAAAGATTGTGTTCACTGTACCCCACAAAGATTGTGTTCACTGTACCCCACAAAGGTTTTGTTCACTGCACCCCACAAAGATTGTGTTCACTGCACTCCAAAAGGATTGTCTTCACTGCACCCCAAAAAGGTTGTGTTCACTGTACCCCACAAAGGTTTTGTTCACTGCACCCCACAAATATTGTGTTCACTGTACCCCACAAAGGTTTTGTTCACTGCACCCCACAAAAATTGTGTTCACTGTACCCCCCAAAGATTTTGTTCACTGTACCCCACAAAGGTTTTGTTCACTGCACCCCACAAAGATTGTGTTTACTGCACCCCACAAAGATTGTGTTCACTGTACCCCACAAAGGTTTTGTTCACTGCACCCCACAAAGATTGTGTTCACTGTACCCCCACAAAGGTTTTGTTCACTGCACCCCGCAAAGATTTTGTTCACTGCACTCCAAAAGGATTGTGTTCACTGCACCCCAAAAAGATTGTGTTCACTGCAGCCCACACACAGAAAAATGGATGTGGATCACTGACACCTGCCTATCTCCTATCCCACACCACACAGCAATATCGATTGTAGTTTGTAGAACACAGTTTCCCTAAAATTCAGCAGACTCTGTCCCTAACAGGATTGAGAAGAGATCGTAGATCAGGAGAACTAAGTGCAGACCCCACCCCACACAGCAATATCGATTGTAGTTTGTAGAACACTCTGACCCTAAAATTCAGCAGCAGCCTCTCCCTAACAGGATTGAGAAGAGATCGTAGATCAGGATTGAGTGCAGACCCCACCCCCCACACAGCAATATCGATTGTAGTTTGCAGAAGACACTGACCCTATAATTCAGCAGACTCTATCCCTAAAATGCCTACAACTCGCCCTGCCTAAACACTCCGACCTGTCCCTCAATTCTATCCGGACACAAATGGTTTTTTCCTGCCTATCTTTCCCTAATCAGCAGCCAGCACGTTGATGTGTGCTCTGTCCCTGATCTAAGCAGCATAATGATGCCGCTGCGGCTGCCTCGAACTTATAAAGACTTGGTCACATGCTTCAGACGGCCAATCACAGCTACTGAGACATTTGCAGGCATGGCTGGGATGGCTTAAGGCACACCAGTTAAACAATTGTTGATTGGCTGTTGAAAGCCCGCCATGAAAAGAGCGCCAAAGCATGCAAAACCCGGAAATAAAACGACCGAACACGGATTTTTACCCGAATATACAGTAAAGTGTCCGTGTTCGTGTTCGGGTAACAAAAATCCAATTATTCGGTACGAACACGAATAATACAGTCCGTGTTCGCTCAACACTATCAGCTACCCAATCTACTATCGGGTGTACATGTTCTGGCTTCACCATCCATAGAGCGGCATTTGGGCCTATCAAATAACGCTGCAGATTCTGTCGCCTACTCTCACTAGAGGAAGGTGTTTGACTTAGAGCGGTAGTTGGCACTGAACGGCCACGTCCTCTACCAGAAACAGGAGTTCCACCAACACCACCACGACCATACCCACGTCCCTTATTTGATGTTCTCCTCATTATTTGCATTCACCCACCAAGCTGAAAGATTGGTCTCTCTCCGGTGTCAATTTACCTGGCAGTAGTCAACAATTATGTTCACTAAGGCAGTGCCCGTGTCATAAAAATGCTCTGTGGACCCAGCCTAATGTTTTTAGAGCCCAAAATACAATGATTCTCAATTTCTATGCAGAAATGTAAAAAATAATAATAATAATAATTGTACGCTGTATGCACAAGTGGTTTGTGGAACAAGAACAAGTATTTCTGTAATAAAATACAGAAAATGTGTATTTCACTGCTGTAAAATTGAAATTAATTATTTATATGCCAGGTGCACAACTGTTTTTTCGGCCTAAAACGCGAATTTTTTTAATAACACCCCAAAATGCAGCTTTTAACTGCTGTACATTAACAGTATATATTTATGCTATGTATGGACACCAGATTTGGGGACCCAGAACACAGATTTGGTCACCAAAATCCACAAATGCATTGGTAAACTGCTATATATTGGAAATAATTATTTAACCGCCGGATGCACCACTGTTTTTTTCGGCCTAAAACACGTCTTTTTTCAATTTAAAAAAAAAAAAAAAACTTGCAAGATGTGTGTAAGAAATTCTTCAGCTTTGTGCATGAGTGATCCTGAAAAATCCAGGCCTTACAGATTAGACATCACAAAGATAGTTGTTGGCCCATTTAAGAAAAATCTGAGAGAAATGGTCAAGCTGAGGAGATGCTTAAAACCAGAGGAGCTTACAGACCAGATGAACCTAATAGATCTGAAAACAGGGCATGAACAGTTTGAGAAGGGCTATCAAGAGCTGTTAACTGAGTACAGAAGGACAGTGGAAAGGTATGTCTAAGTATAGACCTCATCAGTGCTGTCTCAACTACTTTACAGCCTGATGTTTCCAGTCAGTGTATTCTATACAAAGCCCACTGAGTACTATTAGAGTACTGTCACTTTATTGTGGACTTTAAATTCTGACATGTGAAATTTGGATCAGTGCCATCTTAAGAGCATTAAAGGGCCTCAGGCAATGCAGCGCACTGGGGCACCGCCTACACAATCACCCACGAGAATAAAAATGCAAATTATCGATAAGGCAATATTTAGTGGTACAGTAGTGCCAGGCTAATGACAGCTTCCAAGTTCAGCGGCTGGGTCTGGTGAACACAAACAGTTCCAGTGGAGGTAGACAGGCATTCCTGCAGTTGTGGGCTCCCTCTCCACGGCCCAAGTGGCCTAACAGCAGTGCAGGGACGACAGGCGCTTGCCACCTGTTAAGGTTGGCGGTGGGATGCACATGGGAATTGGGACTAGTGCTGGGCAAGTGGGGCCCCTTGGCAACTGCCCAGCATGCCCATTCAGTGAGATGGCCCTGATTCAGATGTAACCTATTAATGTTAGCAGCAATATATTGTTTGCTGCTTAAATAGTGTCTATAAACTAACACATTATTGGTTCAAACACCACTTGCTGAAGATTCCATTACTTGGTGGGTGCACCTGCTTTAAAGGTGCAAAATTGATGCATTTGTGGTTTTTTTTTTTTTTTTTTGTGATTTTGTAAAATTTTGAGTATATTAACCTTTTTTTTTTTTTTTTTTTGTTTTTTCTTTGGGGGGGGGGTGTTCAGCGGTTTTATTTTTCTAGTTGACTAAATTCAAACATTCATTTTTATTCTGAAGCACTTAAAAATCTAAATACAAAAATAACAAATAAATAATTATACATTTAAAAAGGGCACTTTTTAATTTTCCAGCCTTGGTCCAAGAGCATTTAATGAGGTTTGTTGTTCAGCTCCGAGGTTATGTGATGTTCGGGAGTTATGGAGCGAAGGAGGGGGGTCCAGGATTGGAGATTATATGTAACTTCACCAATAAATGCACTAAACATTTCCGTGGAACAATTTTCTACTTCTAACTTCTATAAAGGACTGTTATCCGAGGTGATATTATTGTAATCAGATTTGTATGTAGCTGATACTTTGTACATATTTGTGTCATTTACCTATCAGGCAGCTCATGGATTTAGCTATGTACATTGATCTGTTGCTGATTCTTTAAATAGATACAAATAGACAAAGATTTGACTGGGCTGACCGAGTAGATACAATGTTTCGTTTTTCTTGCTTATATCCCCATTGTATTGCGAGTTAAGAGCTCCACGAGCTTCCCAAATTCAAAGTAACAATTTTATGGCGGGAGACTGTGGAGAATCTTTTATTGTAGCAATGCTTGAGTGAGGCATGAGAGTTTAGTAAGCTCTGCCACCTTGCGGTCATTCTAGGTACAACACTTCGGTGTGTGCAGTACCAGGAGATGAATAGGAAATGGCCAGAAAGTGGAGATGATCTCCGCAAAAAATATAGAATATATATAAATAAATTATTATTACTATTATATATTTATTGAAGCCTCACAAACGTGTCACCCACATCTCTGTACAAAGAGCCGGACATACGCAGTATTTATTTCTATTTTTAAATAAGGATATCTTTTATTAATGTGATAAATTGTATTATTACTGTCAGGTAAATGGCACTCTAAAGGCAAACACTTTGTCTTCTTATTATTAACACTCAGACTTGTAATACAGGTGAATAGTAATGAGGGGAAATGTGATCACAGGACATCATTCTCTCATCTCTCCCATCTTTCTCACCGCTAAACTCCTCCAACCAAAACCACGCACACCTACATAGAGCTCCAATGTCAGAACACATTGTACTCCATATTTCCAGAAATGATTTCCCCTCTTGGCTATTAATAGACCACGCCTATGATGGCTCCAAGTTGCTATATTTAAATCTCCCGCCATAATTCTACTGGCCGTTAGGAAGATTCAGCCGCATTATACCGCTAAAGCCGACATTGTAGAAGTTCTATTCATAGATCTGTTCATCTTCCTCCAAAATGACGTCACTTGGGTCGGTTTTCAGCTTCCAAATATTTACTCCAAAGCGGTAAAATCCTCGAATATTACTGCCACAAGCTCGCCAAGTAAACCCAATCATTTTTATTTTATATTACCAAACCCGACGGATCTTCTCAGAGTCACCCACTTCTTTTTAAGATGGAGTCAGACATACATGTTTGGGAGATCTGATTGTATAATTAGACACCGAAAATTGTGATCCGGGTGGGGGGGACAATGTGCTATAATGACACCTGTCCGTCCTAACAGCAATTACGTTTTTTTTATATGATTTTAAAGTCTAATATAACACATTGAATTGATGTGAGTTTAGATAAGCAGGTGATCTCCTTGGTGTCCATTGCCCTCCATCCTTTAGATTAGACACATTATTGGGATATGGGACCCATAATCCAATGATAAGGCGCAGAGAACCGTTTGATGGATCAGTAGATGACTCCGGGGTGACATAGTCGGAGCTCAGCACTAACTGCAATACATTTTGCCGTTTTTAAACATATTTGTGATGATCTGATGGAGACAACATTGATTGATTTTCTTTCCACCTATTCTGGAGCTGTTGTAGGGTCAGTAAAATTCGCATTACCCTTATTTTATTTTTCACATTATATGGGGGAGGGGTGGGACTACAACAATAAATAGAAGAAGACTTTACTTGCACAAGTAACAGAAATGAAGGAAACAGTGAAGTGTACAGAAATCCTCTCTTCATCCATTCCCTGTTCATATTTGGCGCTATTCTTCCTTGGAGATTACACAGAAAACATTCGTCTGTCACACATCATAACAATTTCATATTTATACAATATTACTGTAAAAAAAAGCTGACCTGATGGAAGGGGCGGGGTCACAGCCATTCAATACTCTGCAGAGAATTTCACTTACTTAGACACATTGTTAACATTTTTCTGATTTCTAGTTACAAAGAATGGACTGAAATGAAACAACTGTGTTTATTGATTCGTTGTATATATTTATCTGGCAGTGTCATGATTACTACAGATTTCTACCAGTCCTTTCACTTTTCGTTTATTTTAGGATGTAGGGGGGAAATCCGTAACGCCTACATGTCATGTCTGAAAGATGAAACATTAATTATCGGCCAGTTCCCCGATCATATACAGATCTGATAATAAAACATGTAATACTTGATTTCCCATCATCATAGAAAGGTAGTGATCTATGAGAGAAGTCGCCTCACTATCATGTTCTGTATGTAGCAGTGGTGGGGATTTTGCATTCTGGAGAACATATGGAAATGCTTTACATTATTCTATAATCTTCCAATTCTATTTCAGTTTATTCTGTACTAATCAATGAATCTGCCTGAAAATAAAGTGTTAAAGATACTTCTCGGATAAATATCTCATCTGATGATCTCAGTGTGGGATTTGATGTTATAACGGGGCTGATTATTTGTCTGTAACGTTTTCACAATTCAGGCGGGAAATTTGAAAATCGCTATTTTAGATCTAAGCCAATCAGAACTGTGAGCGGTTTCATTATCAGCCTTCATTAGTCAGCGATGTCTTCATGAGGATCCAAAGAATTCTATTCGAAAATTTTCTCAGTTTTCAGCCTGGAAAAGATTTGTTCCGTAGACTTTTCATAGATCTCTATAACAAACATCCAATAACAGAGCAATTCTGTATTCTGATGTGCAAAATCAAAACAGAACAATAATATTTCTACATATTTATTTCCTGGAATTGAAGGGACCGTCCCGGAAAGAGTGATATTTTCTATGAATAATTGTCAGTGTCGGATTAGCCGATCTGAGATGACTGAGCAGATACAATGTTTCACCTTTCTTGCTTCTATCCCCCATTGTGTTGTGGAATAAAAGCTCCACGATCTCCCCAAATTATATTTAGATAAAGGAACAATGTAAGGCGGGAGATTGCGGAGAATCTCTCATTGTAACAATGTAGCAGAAGTGATTAGAGCAGTTGGGTGTGTGCAGTACAAGGCGAGGAATAGGAAATGTATAGAGCCAGAGAGGGGAGACGATCTCTGCAATAAAGAAGGATGGGATTAGAAGGAAGGTTTTATTCATTCCCCTTCCAGTCTGACCGACCTACTTCTCATCTCAAGATTATTAATGATGTTATTTTGGAGTTCATTTTCTGTTATCCGAACAGCTAAAACTTGTAAAGGTAATACATTGTACGATACATGAAGATTGTATGACAGCTCGGTTGTGTAGTATGTGGGTGGCTCTTAGAAGAGCCTTTGTGTGTTGTTGGGGTGATGGGTGGGGGAGGGGTATTACTTGGCGCTGGTGTACTTGGTGACGGCCTTGGTGCCCTCGGAGACGGCGTGCTTGGCCAGCTCTCCGGGCAGGAGGAGGCGGACGGCGGTCTGTATCTCCCGGGAGGTGATGGTGGAGCGCTTGTTGTAATGAGCCAGGCGGGAAGCTTCGCCGGCGATGCGCTCGAAGATGTCATTGACGAAGGAGTTCATGATGCTCATGGCCTTGGAGGAGATGCCGGTGTCGGGGTGGACCTGCTTGAGCACCTTGTAGACGTAGATGGCATAACTCTCCTTCCTGCTCTTCCTCCGCTTCTTGCCGTCCTTCTTCTGGCTCTTGGTCACGGCTTTCTTGGAGCCCTTCTTGGGCGCCGGGGCGGACTTGGCTGGTTCAGGCATGATAAGGGATAAGAAGAATGTTTCCTCCGCTCTGAGAAGAGAAAAGTGTGCTGGCGCCGCCCTCATGTGCTGCTTATATAGGCGGTCCTATGCAAATGAGCACCCTCCCTCCTCACTCTTCTATTGGAAGACTCAGCCATGTGATGGGCAGTGACGTCATGTTTTCTTTCCTCAGTTAATGATTGGTTTAGATACAAACCTACAGAGTATTGGCTGGTTTCAAACGTGGCCAATCATAAGGCAAGACGTCATATCATTCAGCGTATAACAGGAAAGGGAGCGGCTCCAGCCATTCACATCTCTTTGAGAGCTCCAATATCACAGAATCATGTCTGGCCGCGGCAAACAAGGAGGAAAGGTTCGGGCTAAGGCCAGGACCCGATCATCCCGGGCTGGTCTGCAGTTCCCAGTCGGTCGTGTTCACCGCCTGCTCAGGAAGGGTAACTATGCCGAGCGGGTCGGGGCCGGAGCTCCCGTCTATCTGGCCGCCGTCCTCGAGTATCTCACCGCTGAGATCCTTGAGCTGGCCGGTAACGCCGCCCGCGACAACAAGAAGACCCGCATCATCCCCCGACACCTCCAGCTGGCTGTCCGCAACGACGAGGAGCTCAACAAGCTGCTCGGGGGCGTCACCATCGCCCAGGGAGGAGTCCTGCCCAACATCCAGGCCGTGCTGCTGCCAAAGAAGACCGAGAGCCACAAGGCCGCCAAGACCAAGTAATCCCCACCGGTTCAACCCCATCACCCAACACAACAAAGGCTCTTCTCAGAGCCACCCACATCTACATACAAAGAGCCTCATACCTCATTCTGTGTCTTACAACAAATCACATCTATCACTCAGCAGGAAAGAAGTTTTTCATTCCTACAAATACATCTGACAGCAAACAACTTGCTTATTAACCCTTCTAATACCGGGGACTTGTAGTGAGAACATTTCCTACATCTAAAGAACTCATTATTGGAGAATCTCCTTTCTAAAGTTTTCTCCTCTCCCTCCAGGAACTCCTCGTCATTCCCCATCCTTTATTCCTGCTGAATGGATTCTACAAATCAGCAATTACCAAACAATCATCTTCCCAAGAAACTCCGATATCATCCAAGTCAGGATTCTCCTGTAAAGGAAGAAAAAAGGTTCAGAACTGTGATTGGCTCAATTTTCCCGCCGGAATAGCATGGAAAGTTACAACCCTCCCTGATTGGCTGATCTGGCACTGAATGATATAAAATCTCCCTTCTGTGGAACATTCATCAACGGTCCCTCTGATTCCAGGCAGTTTAAAAATCATTGAAATGTTACATTGTTTTAGGATTTGATTTTACTACAGAATCCTCAGATCACATTTACTGTGAAATATTCAAAGACATCACTGGCGGATGTAAGGAACGCCCACAGCTCTGATTGGCTCAGATTTTAAATTTGCCCGCCTGAATTGTGAAGAACGTTACAGAGAAATAATCAGCCCCATTATACCGCCAAATCCGACATTTATCCGAGAAATATCAACGCTTCATAGTTCTATTTTCACCGCTTAGTGAGGAATCTGAAGATTAAATAATGTAAAACATTTACATATGTTCTCTTTTAAGTCCTCAGAATGCAGAATCCCCACAACATGATAGTGAGATGACTTCTCTCATAGATCTCTACCTTTCTATATGATGGGAAATAAAGGATTCCATGTTTCATTATCAGATCTGTGTAGAACTATATCTCCTCTCTTCCTGATATATAATTTGTACATATAGCAGATGCACAGATTTCTTCTTCCTGTATCACAATCGGAATGTTCACAAACATTCCATCTTTGAAACATTCTATTTCTAGAATCATCTCAGTATGAGTGAGCTCCATTCTTTTCATAATGAAATATTAACTTTTAGGTTCAGTTCCAGCATAAACTATTATCCTCACTCAGATTATCACCCCGAGTGCTGACTGTACAATCTCCTATAGATCTACTGACCGCCCAATAAGATTCCACATATAATATTGTCCGGTTCTTACATGATCGGATTTTTCAATCTGCTTTATGTTTAGCAGAGTGTATGGGCAGCTAGACATCGCACCATTCCATTTCTTACTGAAACAATTAGCGGAAGTTCTTATTGTTACACGATAAATATCTAGAAATGACATGTCTGAGTTGTGAATCATCATCAGCCCTTTGTATGAGAAAGTGGGTGGCCCTGAGAAGGACCTTTGTTGGGGTGAAGTGGGTAAGCGGTGGATGTTGGGGTTTAGCCTCCGAATCCGTAGAGAGTGCGGCCCTGGCGTTTGAGCGCATAGACGACATCCATGGCGGTGACGGTCTTCCTCTTGGCGTGCTCGGTGTAGGTGACGGCATCGCGGATGACATTCTCCAGGAAGACTTTGAGCACTCCGCGGGTCTCCTCATAGATGAGTCCGGAGATGCGCTTGACACCCCCTCTGCGGGCCAAACGTCGGATGGCGGGTTTGGTGATGCCCTGGATGTTGTCCCGGAGCACCTTCCTGTGGCGCTTAGCGCCTCCTTTCCCCAGACCCTTTCCTCCTTTACCGCGACCAGACATCTCCAAGTTCTTCGTGTTTCAGACGAATATAAAGGAAAAGCACCCAGCCTCGCTTTATATGCAGCTTAAGCGGACCTGATGGAGAATAACGGGGAGGGGTTAGAGGTGGGAGTGTCCAGACGTCACAATAAGTCCGCCCCTCTGTGCTCACAATCATCCAATCCACAGCAGTTCCTTGATTTAAATTTCCCGCTCGATTATGCTCTTTATTCATCAGAAAGAGCAACTTTTCACTTCTTTTGGGTAACCATTGGATTTCATTTCGTCATCATTACTGGTGAGGTCATGTCTCTGACGTCACCCAGGATCCTCCAAATAAATGTCCTCACTACATACACAGACATCGGGATATTCACATTTGGTGAATTAAATATGAAAGTATCCTAATATAAATAGCAATATATAAAAAAATAGATTTATAAAGTAAAAAAAAATCGTAAAAATACCGTAAAATGCAGCATTTCAAACCCCCACCCAAAAAGAGACGTAATACCTCCCAGCTTTTAGTAGAGTGCAGATCTCCTCAATAAATGACCCCAACCAAAAAAAAGAATACCAGAGATATGAGCGCACTCAAATGTCCATACAACTTGTTTGATGAACAAAAATTCTTCTAGCCATCCCAAAATATAGACAATTGTCTTCTGAAGAATTATCAGTTTTCCAATATTATCTAGAAAGCCATTTCTTTCCCAATAATTATCACAATCGTTTAACCGACTTTTTATTACATCTGACCAGAGAAGGCTTCCTAGACCATTAACACTTCCTGGATATAAAGTTCTCCTTTCAATCGATCCTGTTTATAACAGATGTTCCGACACCGCACCTTCCACTGGTGACCTTACTATCCAGATTACTATATAAAGTCCCCACAATGAACGCTCGGCTCTGGGATCCTTCAGGTCATACACTGCACGGATGGATTGGGACATCTAGAACCCTTTGCTGATCTCTCACAAGTCATGTTCCCCCAGAGTCCTGGAACAGATGAGAGGTCACACATTGTATTATGTGTCCAGAATCCCGGATCTCTCATCATCTTCTATTAGAATGGGATAGGACCCGGCACAGCTGCTACACATAACCAGAGTACAAACCAATTCCATCCCTCAGTCTACATACACCAACCAATCTCACCCCATCATTGCACTATATCGTTTCATGTGTTATTCTGCAGCAATACACACTGGATCAAACATGACCCCTTCTCAGCAATCAGATCTTTTAGGCCTACTTGTTTAATTAGAGGTGTATAGACACATGGATCAGTCCCTACAGATCGATCTTAGATCCACATAAGATATTAGACAGACAGACAGACAGACAGACAGACAGACAGACAGACAGACAGACAGACAGACAGACAGACAGATAGACAGATAGATAGATAGATATTTTCGGTATATTTACGTGTGAAAGGTGCAGTAGTGGCACACCTATTATAATGATTACACAGGGATTTGATTGAAAGGGGAATGCGAATCCAGTGATAGGATCTAATGCTGATCCACGTTGAACATCTAGAAATACTGATCGCACTGAGTGATCCCTCATCTGCCCAACTTCTAAAGGTTTTATCTGACACAAAAGAAAAAAAAAAAAAACATGTAAAATAATCCGATGAATTCTGCAGTCTAGATGCCATTTCCTCAGATCCCCAGCTATGAATTTTTATTTTGTTATCAAACTGCACACACGAATCCGTTTTATTCTGTTCCTTGTAAGAGGGATTCGGAAAGGAAGCCATGAAATCGCATTTGTATCTTATCCCAGATCCCTGCATGGAAGTCATTCCTCTTATCACCAGCAGGTGTCAGGGTTTCTCCTCCATAGAGAATACATTGGAGCAGTTTAGTTCAATTTCATTCAAATGGTTCTGATAGAAAACTTCCTGAGCGCTGATCCATCTGGAAACAATGACACCGACTGATCCCAGATCTACCCGGAGCAGGGAGGGCAATGCTGGGGGGGACGATTCATTGTCTGCTCAGCGATCTGTCCCTCCATGTTAGTACAGAATTGTGCTGGATCGATCAAGCTGTGCAAGTTAACTTTCTACTTGTTATTCACTAATAACGGACTAATCAGATCAGTGAGATCGGAGGAAGATTTTATGTCCTCTCATTTACTGCATTATGGAGAAAAAATGTCCAATCTCAGAGCTTCTAATTCTTACACCGATTAGGAATTTCCGACCTTTTGATTTTTAAAGATATTTCTGATGAATATTTGGCAGAAAGGAAAACTGATAGAAAGGATCCTCAGCCATTCAATACTCTGAAGAGAATTTAATTTATTTTGTAACTAGAAACCAGCAAAATGTTTACAATATTTCTAAGAGGGGACAGATTTGCTTCTTCAGACATGAAATATTTGTGTTATTGATTCATTGTACATATCTGGCAGTGTCATGATTTCTACCAGTCCTTTCACTTTTTTCTTATTCTAGTTTTAATATGGGGAAATCTGTAACCACTACATGTCTGATAGAGGTCAGTCCCATGATCCTACACAGATCTGATAATTACATTTTTAATTTTTAGCAGGGGTTCCCCGAGACCAGAAGTTTATTTCAAGGGTTCCTCAGTGTCCCAAAAGGTTGAGAAAAGCTGCTCTTACACCCTTCAGTATTTTGCGGTAATACACATCTATCAGCACTATGCACCTAGTAATAATGCATAATAGATCTACATGTGTGATTGCCCACGGGGTTCCAATTATTATTTGAATTTTAAACAAGAATTAATATAGGTTCTGCATTGCTTTGCCTAATAGCCATCATATATACAGACCAATAACTTACATACCTGTACTTTTTGAAATGAATATTTGTTTGCTCTCTGAGCTATCCAATTTGAATACATGCTATACTTTGAGAATGTATTTTCTCATTTCCTTTGGTGTTTCCTTTACGTCTTTAAAAAAAATCAAATACAGAATTAAAGTAATAATAATAAAAAGATCACTAAAGACACATTTTGTTCTTTATTTTGGGTGGAGTGGAGAGGGATAGGACCCCCTGACAGATTTGTATTGCTGCTTGTGTCCTCGTTGGGGATTTCCCCCTTTCTATCTGTCCTGTTTACCATTTTCACTGAGCTTGAAAGTAAAATAAAATCCCAAATATTGAGTTATCACCTGAACAGTAGTAGAGTGGAATTCTTTCACTGTGGACACTAGTTCTGATGTGAATCAGGGATCCCCTCACTTTGGAGGGATTTATTTTCACTCTTCGTTTGGCTATGGGACCAAAGATGGTAAAAAATACATTTTACAGGGGGTTATTATAACCCTCCCTTATCTTATATATTTAAAAAATGGAAAAAAAAATATATCAATAATTTAAAAATATGATTGACACCAACCTCTGCCTTACTGACATCGTCCTTTTGCCCCGTGTGAAAGAATGTCTAGATTTTACCTCTGATTCTAGATACAAGGAATCATTCTACCTGAGTAGTCTATATAGCTGTGTAGTAATATGTGGCAATAAAGTTACTCAGAATATTCAGATGACAATATATTTGTAATGATGAGCAGAATGTGATACAAAGTACATTAAATATGACATGCTCCCATCATCTAACACCTTTGTATCTCTAACAATCTCTCCCATCCCATCGCACAAGGATCTGATGTCACTGGCTGATGTTTTTGTTCCAGGCTCCTTCTACTCAGCTATAGATGAGCAGATTTGTGTATTAGAGGGAAATGTTTCCTGATTTTCACTCTTCACTCATCTAATGCGAAGATGATTGTAGTGGGAGATGTGAGAAGATTGTTTTCTGATGGGAATGTGTGTAGAAAAGTAGGTAGAAGGAGTAATGGGACACACACTCAGGAGGTTGGAGGTGTTTGCAGCCTCTGTGTTCAGCCTCCTGAGCGGATCATGAGAGCGGAAAGTGAGAGATCGATAAGTGACAGTCCAGTGAGCAGATCGGGTCCCCGATAAAGATCGCTCATCCTTCCATTTCATATTAAAATCGTTTTTCTCTCTGCCAGGGAAACACAAGAAGAGAGAGAAGATTCTCCAGCACTGGAATGAGAGTCAATGGGCGTGTCTAAGGTGTAACCAATAGCAGTGCAGAAGGCAAGTTCAATATCGACCAATAGCAGCGCAGAACGTCTGTATATAAGGAAGAGCGTCACCCCAGAAAGATATTTCTATTCTCTATTTTAGAAACTCGCTGAGAATCATGACTGAGACTGAGAGCGCCCCAGCCGCCGCTCCTCCAGCGGAGCCCGCAGCCAAGAAGAAGCCGGCTAAGAAGGCGGCAGCCGGAGGAGCCAAGAAAGGCAGCAAGAAGCCGTCCGGTCCCAGCGTGTCCGAGCTCATCGTCACAGCCGTGGCCGCTTCCAAAGAGCGCAGCGGGGTCTCCCTGGCCGCCCTCAAGAAGCTCCTGGCCGCTGGAGGATACGATGTGGAGAAGAACAACAGCCGCCTGAAGAGCGCCGTCAGGGCGCTGGTGACCAAGGGGAGCCTCGTCCAGGTGAAAGGACATGGCGCCTCCGGATCCTTCAAGATCAACAAGAAGCAGCAAGAGGGCGACAAGGCCAAGAAAACCGCAAAGAAGCCATTGGCTGCTGCTAAGAAGCCGGCAAAGTCCCCTAAGAAACCGGCGGCCAAGTCACCCAAGAAGGCAGTAAAGTCCCCTAAGAAGAAGGCGGCGGCCAAGAGCCCCAAGAAACCGGCGAAGGCTGCAGCTGCCAAGAAGGCGACAAAGAGCCCCAAGAAGCCCAAAGCTGCAGCCAAGCCCAAAAAAGCCGCCAAGAGTCCGGCTAAGAAGGCGGCAAAACCCAAGGCAGCAGCCAAGCCCAAGAAGGCCGCTCCGAAGAAGAAATAAATCAAAGCAGCCGGAGAACTCCTTCATCTACACCCCCCAAAGGCTCTTCTCAGAGCCACCCACCTCCTCCTAACAGAGCTACACCCACCCACCTCCTAACAGCAACACCCACCAGAAGCCGCATAGACTTTGCACATTATAGAGGAGCTCAGATGTTCCCCATCACACATTGTACATTTATCCCTTGCAGATCATCTTATTATCTACATTTTATAGGAGAAATCACTGAAAGAAATCGGAGATCCCTCCTGATATAAAGGATCTTTAGGATCCCCACCAGACACATCTGTCGTGCGAATCGGAGACAATTCCCCCACACTATGAGTGGGATCTCCGGGAGGGGGGGGGGATACATTTCCTCTTCTAGATGATCGTTAAGGATCTTCAATATTTAATGTGACCGTTATAAGGGAAATAATTGTACTGATGGGAGAGGTTAGAATGGTCAGCTACAAGAATGTGTTATTTCCCCTAAAAATAACAGAAATCGGTTTAGCAGCGCCGATGTTCCATTCGGATAGAAATGACAACTCTCGGCTCCACTTTTACATTCATCAGACATATCTTTATATACAAAGATTAGAGACTGTGAGAATGGACTGGCGGTAGATCTCTACCTTTCTATATGATGGGAAATAAAGGATTCCATGTTTCATTATCAGATCTGTGTAGGATCATGGAACTGACCTCTATCAGACATGTAGCAGTTACAGATTTCCTCATATTAAAACTAGAATAAGAAAAAAAGTGAAAGGACTGGTAGAAATCATGGCACTGCCAGATATGTACAATGAATCAATAAACACAAATATTTCATGTCTGAAGAAGCAGATCTGACCCCTCTTAGAAACATTGTAAACATTTTGCTGGTTTCTAGTTACAAAGTAAATGAAATTCTCTTCAGAGTATTGAATGGCTGAGGATCCTTTCTGCCAAATGAGAACATATTCATCAGAAATAGGTTTTTTAAAAAATAAAAAGATTGGAGATTCCTAATCGGTGTAAGAATTAGAAGATCTGAGATTGGACAGTTTTTCTCCATAATGCAGTAAATGAGAGGACATAAAATCCTCCTCCGATCTCACTGATCTGATTATTCCGTTCTTAGTGAATAACAAGTAGAAAGTTGACTTGCTCGGCTTATTCCATCCAGCACAATTCTGTACTAACATGGAGGGACAGATCGCTGAGCAGACAATGAATCGTCCCTCCCTGCTCCGGGCAGATCTGGGATCAGTCGGTGTCATTGTTTCCAGATTGAAAGTGTAAGCTCTGCTGGTGAGTTTAGGAATGTGCAGCTGTGTCCCCTCCCCCCCTGTGTGTGTGATAGGGAAGATTGTAGAAAGTTGTAGAATATCAGAGGAGAGATTCCTGTGATAGATCGGGGAGAGGAAATGTCTTCTTCATACAGCAGAATGAGGAGTGAGTGAGATTAGCAGTGAGTTGTATGATTTCTACACCCGAGCTGAGAAATCGGTGACCCCGTGGAGTGTACAGGAGGGGGAGGGGAGATTACTGTTTATTTTGAACAGATTTCCTCTCTCTGATCTCCTGGTAGTGATGAGATAAGAAGTAAAGATTCTGTGTATAGGAACGTTTGTTTTACTGATGAATATTGTTCCATTGTATCTATATAGAAGTGTGAATTGTTACAGATGAGTTACATTGTATTTAGTGAACAATAAATCTCCTTTATAGAGCAGAAATGTAAATGATTTCTCCGGGATCGGTTTAGAAATGTTACAGATGAGCTTTGCTTACCATGAAATATTGTTCTAATGTATCTATTAGTGAAGATATAGAGAAGTGTGAATGGTTAGAGAGGAGATTTACTTCCACACTGAGGATCGGAGCACAGAGAAGGGAGAGAGAGAAGAAAGATGTGGTGAAGCTGATGGCGGGGATGGAATGTGTAGAAATGTAGTAGCGGGTATTTGCAGCATGTAGTAGCGGTGATGAGGTTGTATGGAGCTCTTTGTGAGGCGGATGTGGTGGCTCTGAAAAGAGCCTTTGTGGTGTGTAGAGAAGGTATGGGGGGTGGAGATAAGAATGTATTTAGGCCCTCTCTCCGCGGATGCGGCGTGCCAGCTGTATGTCTTTGGGCATGATGGTGACCCTCTTGGCGTGGATGGCGCACAGGTTGGTGTCCTCGAAGAGTCCGACGAGATAAGCCTCGGAAGCCTCTTGCAGAGCCATGACGGCGGAGCTCTGGAAGCGCAGGTCGGTCTTGAAGTCCTGGGCGATCTCTCGGACGAGGCGCTGGAAGGGCAGTTTGCGGATGAGCAGCTCGGTGGATTTCTGGTAGCGTCGGATCTCTCGGAGAGCCACGGTACCGGGCCTGTAGCGGTGAGGCTTCTTGACTCCGCCGGTGGCCGGGGCGCTCTTGCGGGCGGCTTTGGTGGCCAGCTGCTTGCGGGGAGCTTTCCCTCCGGTGGACTTACGAGCGGTCTGCTTGGTTCTTGCCATGGTTGGGAAAGGCTTCTAATCTCCAGACGGAACAGAAGTATGAGAACACGGGCTGTGCGGCGTCTATTTATACAGACCGCGCTGCTCGTTTATTGGTTAATGCTGACAACGCCTGCTTAGGTTTAATAGGACCATTTCTTAGAGCTCCAATCAGCCAATGAGTGAGCTGTGTGATTCAGCTTTCAGTAGGGCGGGGCTTTCCCAGCCAGAGGTCACAAGGGACAGATTAACCCGAACCTGTCCGGAAAGCTGTGCGCGCCATTGCTGAAATAGGAGACATTAGAAATATTGTGAAGATGAAATGCTTTGTGAAATCCACTAAAGGACAATTTTACTATAAACTGCCCAGGAATAATCACCGGAAATGTTTTATTGAACCGGAAAGGATTTCTGGCTTTATAAAGTAGTTTTTTTCTTAGTGATCAGTAAGGTGTCAGAGTTTAGATTTGATTTCCGGGTACAATCTCTAATGAAGGTTTCTATGAAACATGGAATCCTTTATTTCCCATCCTATAGAAAGGTAGAGATCTATGAGAGAAGTCATCTCCCTATCATGTTCTGTATGTAATAGTGGGGGAGGGGGATTCTGCATTCTGAGGACTTGGAATAAAAGAGAACATATGGAAATGTTTTACATTATTCAATCATCTTCACATTCCATTTCTATTCATCTTCTTGATAATAAAGCATTGATGATATTTCTCGGATAAATGTCTCATCTGATGATCTCAGGTCTCAGTGTCGGATTTGGCGGTATAATAGAGCTGATTGTTTGTAACGTTCTACACATTTCAGGCGGCAAATTCAAAAAGGAAGAAATGTGAAATCTGAGCCAATCAGAGCTGTGGGCGTTTCCTTCTTCAGCCAGTAATGTCTTTCTTATGAGGATTTCAAAGATAAGTATTCTGAGATATTTCTCCGTTTTCCCCCAAGAAAATATTTGTTCAGTAGACGTTTTATTGATCTCTATAGGAAACATTCTCTAGCAGGGCGGATTCTGTATTCTGATGTCTAAAATCAAACCATAAAACAACGATCATATTTTATCGATTTAATTTACTCCTAAACGACCGCTAAAAGGACCGGTGATTGTTTCCTAGAAGAAGAGAATTCTGTATGAGGTTTGAAAGTTCAGCCAATCACATCTGATATTTTTCTTTTTTAACAGTAATTCTGATGGAGGTTCTGATTGATGTGTGTTCATGTTTCAGTTTGGTATACAATGAATCATTTCTGATCTGTAGAAGAAATAAAAGTAAAATATGGAGGAGTCTCTGTAAGAAGACATTGTTCTATAAATCTTTATAATAGGATAGAACTGGCAATGGCTGTAAGCACTGACACGTCTCATGATCGCCCATCCCCCCAGGTGAAATCTTTACTTACAATCAGAGCCCCAATAATGAATTTCCGGCTATTTATAGGTAGGAAATGTTCTCCCAGTACAACTCTCCTCTATTAGAAGTGTGAATAAACAATTTGTTTTCGGTTACAATTTACCGCTCGTTTAACCGTTGATAAACACACAATCAGGGGTGTCCGGCTCTTTGTAGAGAGATGCGGGGCTCTGAGAAGAGATTTGTGTTTTGCGAAATAAAAATATTGATTCGAATTACTTGGCGGGTTTTCGGATGTAGGGAGAGATAAAGGAGGACATCTAGATTTTGGACATTGCGCTACTAATATCGGATTAGAATTATAGAAGTTTTTTTTTTTTTTATTTATTTTATGGCAGTAAAGTGCAGTAATAAACGTTTTTGGGATCATTTGACATTTTTTCACTTGGACAAAGTTTCGCTGATCGACTGAGTAAAGCTCTGCTGTGATGTCTGTGGGTGGCTCTTAGAAGAGCCTTTGTGTGTTGTTGGGGTGATGGGTGGGGGAGGGGTATTACTTGGCGCTGGTGTACTTGGTGACGGCCTTGGTGCCCTCGGAGACGGCGTGCTTGGCCAGCTCTCCGGGCAGGAGGAGGCGGACGGCGGTCTGTATCTCCCGGGAGGTGATGGTGGAGCGCTTGTTGTAATGAGCCAGGCGGGAAGCTTCGCCGGCGATGCGCTCGAAGATGTCATTGACGAAGGAGTTCATGATGCTCATGGCCTTGGAGGAGATGCCGGTGTCGGGGTGGACCTGCTTGAGCACCTTGTAGACGTAGATGGCATAACTCTCCTTCCTGCTCTTCCTCCGCTTCTTGCCGTCCTTCTTCTGGCTCTTGGTCACGGCTTTCTTGGAGCCCTTCTTGGGCGCCGGGGCGGACTTGGCTGGTTCAGGCATGATAAGGGATAAGAAGAATGTTTCCTCCGCTCTGAGAAGAGAAAAGTGTGCTGGCGCCGCCCTCATGTGCTGCTTATATAGGCGGTCATATGCAAATGAGCCTCCTCCCTCCTCACTCTTCTATTGGAAGACTCAGTCATGTGATGAGGAGTGACGTCATGTTTTCTTTCCTCAGTTAATGATTGGTTTAGATACAAACCTAGAGAGTATTGGCTGGTTTCAAACGTGGCCAATCATAGGGCGAGACGTCATATCATTCAGAGTATAACAGGAAAGGGAGCGGCTCCAGCCATTCACATCTCTTTGAGAGCTCCAATATCACAGAATCATGTCTGGCCGCGGCAAACAAGGAGGAAAGGTTCGGGCTAAGGCCAAGACCCGATCATCCCGGGCTGGTCTGCAGTTCCCAGTCGGTCGTGTTCACCGCCTGCTCAGGAAGGGTAACTATGCCGAGCGGGTCGGGGCCGGAGCTCCCGTCTATCTGGCCGCCGTCCTCGAGTATCTCACCGCTGAGATCCTTGAGCTGGCCGGTAACGCCGCCCGCGACAACAAGAAGACCCGCATCATCCCCCGACACCTCCAGCTGGCTGTCCGCAACGACGAGGAGCTCAACAAGCTGCTCGGGGGCGTCACCATCGCCCAGGGAGGAGTCCTGCCCAACATCCAGGCCGTGCTGCTGCCAAAGAAGACCGAGAGCCACAAGGCCGCCAAGACCAAGTAATCACCAACAATCCCCCCATCCCCCTCCTCACCAAACACAAAGGCTCTTCTAAGAGCCACCCACATACATCACAGCGGAGCTGTACTCTCATTTCTATGGTGTGCAAAACTTTTTTTATTTTTTTTTGGCCTGGGTGGAGATGTATCAAATACGATAAACCCAAATAGGTTTTAGTGCGATTTTCTGGTCTAAATAATTATGTAAATGTATTCTTAGTAGCTCCGGATCATAAATCCAGATGCCCGCCTTTACCTTCTCTCTAATCCTTATACTGCAGCACCAAAGCTTTCCTCCGTCTCCCACATCTCTATAGAGAGCCCCGAGATCCCGGATTGTGTCTACGGCGAGCAGTCAATTATTTATTGGTTTATTAAATGCCCCAAACCGCAGATTGTTTATTCACACTTCTAATACAGGTAAATTGTACTGAGAACATTTCCTACCTAGAAATATGCGGAAATTCATTGGGAGATCTGATTGGACACTTGGATATCTAAAGATTTCACCTTGGTGGGGAGCACAATGGGCGATCATGAGACGTGTCAGTGCTTACAGCCATTGCCAGTTCTATTCTATTATAAAGATTTATAGAGCAATGTCTTCTTACAGAGACTCCTCCTCATTGTCCTCCATACTTTACTTTTACAGATCAGAAATTATTCATTACATACCAAACATCCCCAACTGAAACATGATTACATCAGTCAGAACCTCCATCAGATGTTTTTGTTTAAATAAAATCTCGATCTTATTTTTTATATATATCAGATGTGATTGAAAAATTCCTCATATAGAATCCTCTTCTTCCGGGAAACAATCACCGGTCCCTTTAGCGGTAGATTAAGAATAAAAAAAACATCGTTAAAACATTATTGTACAGTTTTAGTCATTGATTTTACCCATCAGAATACAGAATCCGCCCTGCTAGAGAATGTTTCCTATAGAGATCAATGAAAAGTCTACTGAACAAGTATTTTCTGGGGGAAAACGGAGAAAGATCTCAGAACACATTTCCTTTTCGACGCCTCAGCAGGAATTACTGGCTGATTATGGAAACTCCCACAGCTCTGATTTCAAATTTGCCGCCTGAAATGTGTAGAACGTTACAAACAATCAGCTCTATTATACCGCCAAATCCGACACTGAGACCTGAGATCATTAGAGGAGACATTTATCCGAGAAATATCATCAATGCTTTATTATCAAGAAGATGATTGGATAATGTAAAACATTTCCATATATTCTCTTTTATTCCAAGTCCTCAGAATGCAGAATCCCCCTCCCCCCACTATTACATACAGAACATAATAGGGAGATGACTTCTCTCATAGATCTCTACCTTTCTATAGGATAGGAAGTATTACACGTTTCATCATCACATCTGTATAGAAATATGCAACTAAAAATCAAATCTCTCTCCCCTCTTTCTGATCCAAAATTTGTACAGATAGCAGATGCACAGATTTGTTCTTCCTGTATCACAATCGGAATATTCAGAAATATTACATCTGTGTTGTATTTCTATCATCATCTCAGTATTAGTGATCTCCATTCTTTTCATCATGAAATAATGATTTCTAGGTTCAGTTCCAACAAAAACTGTATATTCTCCTCACTCAGCTCGGAAAATCTTCTATACATCAACTGCCCAACCAATTATATGTGTAACATTGTCCTGTTCTTCTATATCTTTGGTAAATGTAAAGCAGATTGAACAATCAGATTGAAGAGTGTATGGGCAGCTAGACATCGCAGCACTCCATTTCTTAGTTAAACAATTAGCGGAAGTTCTTCTTGTTACACGATAAATGTGTAGAAATAAATGTGTTGGGAGTTGTGAATGATCAGCCCTTTGTGTGAGAAGGTGGGTGGCCCTGAGAAGGACCTTTGTTGGGGTGAAGTGGGTAAGCGGTGGATGTTGGGGTTTAGCCTCCGAATCCGTAGAGAGTGCGGCCCTGGCGTTTGAGCGCATAGACGACATCCATGGCGGTGACGGTCTTCCTCTTGGCGTGCTCGGTGTAGGTGACGGCATCGCGGATGACATTCTCCAGGAAAACCTTGAGCACTCCGCGGGTCTCCTCATAGATGAGTCCGGAGATTCGCTTGACACCCCCTCTGCGAGCCAAACGTCGGATGGCGGGTTTGGTGATGCCCTGGATGTTGTCCCGGAGCACCTTCCTGTGGCGCTTAGCGCCTCCTTTCCCCAGACCCTTTCCTCCTTTACCGCGACCAGACATGATGATTCTCTGCTACAAAGACAGACTGAGATCAGCTGTCTGCCCGCCCTCCTTATATACAGCCTGAGCGGACCAGATGGAAACCTTCCTGGGAAAGAGGCGGAGTCACACCATGCATTACAAAATAAAGATAATCTTATTAATTTATAAGGCTCCTAATTATTATATTATATTCAGATATAATAATGCAACACAGCAATACATTTCCAGAAGATTCATTTATTCCTTCTTCTCATTTATTTTCGATTTATTCCTGGAGATTACACTGAACAGGAAACTTAACACTTTATACCAGAAACAAAGTAACCAGTTTCATGAAATTGTTCATAGTAATTTCATATTATTTAAATTTACAAATATTGTGAAAAGGAAACAAAGACACACATCTTCAGACATTTCACAGGCTGAGCGGACCTGATGGGAGACATGCTGAGAAGGGGGCGGGGTTCAGTCATTTATTACACTGCAGAGAAGTTAATTTATTTAGAAGCTTTTAAATGTTTTAATGAATAGAAACGGATGTAATTTATCAGAAGCGCAATGTTTCCTTTATTGATACACTGTACATTTTTTCTGACATATCATGATTATATATATTGCCCTTACTTAGAAACATTGTTGATATTTTGCTATTTCTATTTACAAAACTGGACTGATCAAATACGAAACATTTGTTTTTTTAATTCATTGTACAAATGTATCTGGCAGTGTCATTATTACTACATATTTCTACCAACACTTTCACTTTTTTTTATTCTGGTTTTAATATGAGGGAAATCTGTAACTACTTCATCTCTGAAAGACGGAACATTAATTATCGACCAGTTCCACGATCATATACAGATGTGTATATGTTAATTTTCTCGGATAAATGTCTCATCTGATGATCTCAGGTCTCAGTGTCGGATTTGGCGGTATAATAGAGCTGATTATTTCTCTGTAACGTTCTTCACAATTCAGGCGGCAAATTCAAAAAGGAGCAATAGGAAATCTGAGCCAATCAGAGGTGTGGGCGTTTCCTTCTTCAGCCAGTAATGTCTTTCTTATGAGGATTTCAAAGAAATGTATTCTGAGATCTTTCTCCGTTTTCCCCCCAGAAAATACTTGTTCAGTAGACTTTTCATTGATCTCTATAGGAAACATTCTCTAGCAGGGCGGATTCTGTATTGTGAAGTAAAAGAAAAAAGACTGGAAGAAATGTGACATTTATATTTCGAACGCATTTATTATGCATGGTTAGATAAACTGCCCGACAATTCAGAGGGCGGTTGATCGATGTTCAACCGCAGGAAGAGATATCAGATTTTAGTGTCGGATTATTCTATCTGAGATAATTGGAACGTTCCATAATATTCCGGCGGGAAATATGAGTTATAAAATGCGAAAATTGCACCAATCACAGTTCTGGGCGTTTTCTTCCGATAATAAAATCTATTTTCCTTCCAAGGAGTGTGAAGGGGGATCTGACATCTGTGTTCCTTTTCAGATGGGGGATGTTTGTTTGGTATTTAATATTCAATGATCTCTAATGCTGTTGAATATCTTCTGGAGATCAAAGGATGGAGGAAAATGACAGTCAGTCCCTGTAAGGAGATCACATCCTTCCTTCCTTCATATTAAATACGATATAAACAAATATAAATAAATAAATAAATATATAGCACGTTGTTCCCTCACCCAGATCACAATCTTAGGTGAGGAAACCAACAATCTGATCTCCTAAACATCTATATGCCACACTCACACATTCTTACAATAAAACATCCTCCACAATCTCCCGCCTTACATTCAGGTCTGTATTTTGACTTAGGCCAACAAGGCCCAGGCCTAGGGCGGCACTTTGCAGGGGGGCAGCAAAAAAGCTGCCCCCCCTCCACCTGAGACTCTATTGGCCTCTATCTCCCTCACCCTTCTCTCTCTCCCACAGCCCTCTCACCTACCCCCCCCCCCTCTTGTGAGATCTCAGGGGTTCATGCTGGTACTTGTAGTCCTTCAATTTTGAAGGGAGTCACATCTGTTAAAAAAGGAGTGGGGCAAATTTACATAGAAGGGGGGGGGGCGCCCAATTAGTCTTGCCTAGGGCAGCATAAAACCTAAATACACCACTGCTTACATTGTTACTTTATCTCAAATCAGACGTTGGGAAGATCGCGGAGCTTTTATCCCACAACACAATGGAGAGAGAAGCAAGAAAAACTAAACATTGTATCTTTATCTATTGGTATCTATCTATTTCCATCATCAACAGCAGATAGATGTCCATAGATAAAGCCATAAGCTGCCTGATAGGTAAATGACACAAAATATGTACAAAGTATCAGCTACATACAAATCTGATCACAATATCACCTCGGACAGCACACAGTCCTTTATAGAAGTTAGAATTAGGAAATTGTTTAATTAAGTCATTTGACATGTTTACTAATATCTACATATCTGCATCTACATGTATTTCTTGTTTTGGATAAAATGTCACTTCTCCTGCAGTGAGATAGTCTTGCGGTCTCACTACTGCTTTATTTTTCTCTGTTCTTGTTATTTTGAATGACCTTTTTATTCACAATAAAATATATTGAAAATTAAAAAAAAAAAAGGCCTGCATTCTTGCTTATAAGAAAAAGCTGACCTGATGGAAGACTGATGGAAGGGGCGGGGTCACAGCCATTCAATACTCTGCAGAAAATGTCATTTACTTAGACACATTGTTAACATTTTTCTGATTTCTAGTTACAAAGAATGGACTGAAATGAAACAACTGTGTTTATTGATTTGTTGTATATATTTATCTGGCAGTGTCATGATTACTACAGATTTCTGCCAGCCCTTTCACTTTTCGTTTATTTTAGGATGTAGGGGGGGAAATCCGTAACGCCTACATGTCATGTCTGAAAGATGAAACATTAATTATCGGCCAGTTCCCCGATCATATACAGATCTGATAATGAAACATGTAATACTTTATTTCCAATCATAGAAAGGTAGAGATCTATGAGAGAAGTCATCTCACTATCATGTTCTGCTGTATGTAGCAGTGGAATGGGGGGGGGGGGTCTGCATTCTGAGAACATATGGAAATGCTTTACACTATTCAATAATCTTCCAATTTTATTTCTGTTTATTCCGTACTAATCGATTAATCTGCCTGAAAATAAAGTGTTACAGATATTTATTGGATACATATCTCATCTGATTATCTCAGTTCTCAGTGTGCGATTTGGTGTTATATTGGGACTGATTATTTATCTGTAACGTTTTTCACAATTCAAGCGGGAAGATTTGAAAATGGCTAATTTAGATCTGAGCCAATCACAACTGTGAGCAGTTTCATTATCAGCCTTCATTGGTCAGCGATGTCTTTATGAGGAATACAAAGAATTGTATTTGGAGATTTTTCTCAGTTTTCAGCCCAGAAAAGATTTGTTCTGTAGACTTTTCATAGATCTCTATAGCAAACATCCAATAACAGAGCAAATTCTGTATTCTGATGTGCAAAATCAAACTTTAAAACAGAATAATATTTCTACATATTTCCTGGAAGTGAAGGGACCGTCCCGGAAAGAGTGATATTTTCTATGAATAATATTCAGTGTCGGATTAGCCGATCTGAGATGACTGAGCAGATACAATGTTTCACTTTTATTGCTTCTATCCCCCATTGTGTTGCGGAATAAAAGCTCCTTTTCAAAAAAAGCTTTTTTTCAGCAAAAAGTTCGGAATTCGGCCGAATTTTGAACAGTCAATGTTCGGGTCGAATCGATGGTCGACCCGAACCGTTCGATCATCCCTAGATTGGAGATTATATGTAACTTCACCAATAAATGCGGTAAATATTTCCGTGGAACAATTTTCTACTTCTAACTTCTATATAGGACTGTTATCCGAGGTGATATTATTGTAATCAGATTTGTATGTAGCTGATACTTTGTACATATTTTTGTCATTTACATGTCAGGCAGCTCATGGCAGATTTATCTTCTCAAAAAGTTATAACATTCTCAACACAGGAGATTTACTAATCATTGAGATGGGCGGAGGATGAGATCTCCCGATCATTAGAATGATTCTCCTTAGAACTTTTACATAATAAAACAAGTGAATGATCTAGAAGAGGAAATATTGATCAGCGCTCATCTCTGATGTCTGTGTGCTATTAGATGTGTAGAAGAGATGCGGAGCACCGTGTGCCATTGGTGATGTGGGTGTAGGTAGGTATGTAGAGCTCTGTTAGGGGGAGGTGGGTGTAGGTAAGTGTGGTTCTGTTAGGAGGTGGTGGGTGTAGGTAGGTGTTGCTGTTAGGAGGTGGGTGGGTGTAGCTCTGTTAGGAGGAGGTAGGTGGCTCTGAGAAGAGCCTTTGGGGGGTGTAGATGAAGGAGTTCTCCGGCTGCTGCTTGGATTTATTTCTTCTTCGGAGCGGCCTTCTTGGGCTTGGCTGCTGCCTTGGGTTTTGCCGCCTTCTTAGCCGGACTCTTGGCGGCTTTTTTGGGCTTGGCTGCAGCTTTGGGCTTCTTGGGGCTCTTTGTCACCTTCTTGGCAGCTGCAGCCTTTGCCGGTTTCTTGGCCGCTTTGCTGGCTGCCTTCTTGGGGGATTTTACTGCCTTCTTGGGGGACTTGGCCGCCGGTTTCTTAGGGGACTTGGCTGGCTTTTTGGCCGCAGCTGCTGGCTTCTTTTTGGGGGCTTTCTTGGCCTTGTCGCCCTCTTGCTGCTTCTTGTTGATCTTGAAGGATCCGGAGGCGCCATGACCTTTCACCTGGACGAGGCTCCCCTTGGTCACCAGCGCCCTGATGGCGACCTTGAGGCGGTTGTTGTTCTTCTCCACATCGTATCCTGAGGCGGCCAGGAGCTTCTTGAGGGCGGCCAGGGAGACCCCGCTGCGCTCTTTGGAAGCGGCCACGGCTGTGACGATGAGCTCGGACACGCTGGGACTGGACGGCTTCTTGCTGCCTTTCTTGGCTCCTCCGGCTGCCGCCTTCTTAGCCGGCTTCTTCTTGGCGGCGGGCTCCGCTGGAGGAGCGGCGGCTGGGGCGCTCTCACTCTCAGTCATGATTCTAGAAAGTCTATTGGACAGATAAACTCTCCACTCAGCTCTTCTGGGATTATATAGTTAAACTTCCTACACTGCTATTGGTCGGTACACAACAAGCCTCACGCTCTGCTATTGGTTACACATCAGACACGCCCACTCAGTATCATGGAGTAGTTGGAGAATCTTCTCTCTCTTGTTGTGTTTCCCCGGTAGATAGAAAACCGACTTTTATCTGAAATAGAACGCTGCCCGATCTTCATCGGGGACCCGATCTGCTCACTGGACTGTCACTTATCGGGGGTCACTTACAGCTGCTGAGGAGGCTGAACACAGAGGCTGCAAACACCTCCATCATCCTGAGTGTCTGTCCC
>NC_138769.1:731649094-731724094 GCF_965119305.1 Pelophylax lessonae | reverse complement strand
AGCAGATTTGCAAGACTGAGCATGCTCAGAAAAGAAAAAACACACGGAAAGTTAACCATCACATGACATCACTTCTGCAGTCGTCTGTTGTTGGCCGACAAAATTCGTGTGCAGTCTTTTGCAGTTTTCAACAGACAGGACAGCCCTGGACAAAAGACGGCCGATCGGTCGGCCGACGATCAGTACGTGTGTACGAGGCATTAGTCTAAATGAAAAAGCCACTTTGTGCTCATGCTGAGATTATTGAAAGCATTTCTTATGTGTGTTGACTTGTAAGAAACTTTGATCATGGATGGCCAGCCAAACACTCATTCATTAGTGAACTGGTGATTTTGGTTTAGGAACCAACAGACCCAATTAATTACTTTGCTGGGCGTTTCCTATACTGGGTGGGTGTAGTTTAACCAAGGTTATATAAAGGGATGTATGAGATCATATCATTTGGCCTGTGGAAGGGCCACAGGTCTTTATGTCCGAATTTGCTTTTGGGGTGGGGGTTTGCTGGCATGCCTAAAGATCCATATTGCAGTAAGTGTATTCTGTTGGATGAATACTTTTCATGCTCTAACTGTTTGGTATCGTTTTTGCAAAGTGTGTCTTTATGTACTCTATACATGTTTTTTTTTTTTATTTTCATGCCTCTGTGTAGCTGTATGTTCTACTGATTTGATGGTATTTAAATGAAAAGGCAGGCTCATGCAAACAATTAACATAAAAGTATGTTGGGTATGTTTTATGCTTAATACTAAGGTGTCTACAACTTATTTTGCTTGACTTTTGGATATTGTAAGCTCTATCTATCCATCATATGTTGTATCTTTGCACTGTAATTTGAATAAAAATTACTTGATTTGGGGGTTTTTGGGGGGGGGGGGGGGCATTGCACATTTCACATTTCACATGCTTGCTTGAGTGATTACTGATGTTTTATACATGTTCAATAAAGCTTATTCATTTGTACACAGCTCCTGTTTTTTTGTTTTCTTTTCTTCATATTTGTCTAGATGTAATTCAGATATCTTTTGTGTCTGTTGAATGTAATCCATTTCTTGTATTTTTTGTGTGTGTGCAATGGCAGTACAGTATGAACTTGGGTAGGGTTTCTCCATTTACTCCAGCGAGGTGTGTGTGGTGTGTGGTGTGTGTGTGTGTGTGTGTGTGTGTGTGTGTGTGTGTGTGTGTGTGTGTGTGTGTGTGTGTGTGTGTGTGTGTGTGTGTGTGGGTGTGTGGGTGTGTGGGTGTGTGTGTGTGTGGGGTGGGTGTGTGTGTGGGGTGGGTGTGTGTGTGGGGTGGGTGTGTGTGTGGGGTGGGTGTGTGTGTGGGGTGGGTGTGTGTGTGGGGTGGGTGTGTGTGTGGGGTGGGTGTGTGTGTGGGGTGGGTGTGTGTGTGTGTGGGGTGGGTGTGTGTGTGTGTGTGGGGTGGGGGGGTGTGTGTGTGTGGGTGGGGGGGTGTGTGTGTGTGTGGGGGGTGTGTGTGTGGGGTGGGGGTGTGTGTGTGGGGGGTGTGTGTGTGTGTGTGTGGGGGGTGTGTGTGTGTGTGTGGGGGGGGTGTGTGTGTGTGTGTGTGGGGGGGGTGTGTGTGTGTGTGTGTGGGGGGGGTGTGTGTGTGTGTGTGTGGGGGGGGTGTGTGTGTGTGTGTGTGGGGGGGGTGTGTGTGTGTGTGTGTGGGGGGGGTGTGTGTGTGTGTGTGTGGGGGGGGTGTGTGTGTGTGTGTGTGGGGGGGGTGTGTGTGTGTGTGGGGGGGGTGTGTGTGTGTGTTGGGGGGGGTGTGTGTGTGTGTGGGGGGGGTGTGTGGTGTGTGTGGGGGGGGTGTGTGGTGTGTGTGGGGGGGGTGTGTGGTGTGTGTGGGGGGGGTGTGTGGTGTGTGTGTGTGTGTGTGGGGTGTGTGTGTGTGTGGGGTGTGTGTGGGGTGTGTGGGGTGTGTGTGGGGTGTGTGTGGGGTGTGTGTGGGGTGTGTGTGTGTGTGGGGTGTGTGTGTGTGTGTGTGTGTGGGGGTGGGGTGGGGTGGTGTGTGTGTGTGTGTGGGCTAAATCATAAGAAAAAATTAAGGAATAATACAAAATTTCCATTCAGACGCTGTGGATGAATGTAACCAAAACATTTAATAAAAAAATCACTAAAAATGATTACTAAATAAAAGATTGCTACAGCGCTCACTCACCTTTTTAGTTGGCTTAGGTCAGTGATGAACCTTGGCAACACAGGTGTTTTGTAACATTTCCCATGATGCTCACCTACACTGCAGAGTACATGAGCATTTTGGGAAATGTAGGGCAAAAACATCTTGGGGGGGGGGGGGGGGGGGTTAAGGGTTACCATCACTGGCCTAGGTAAAACATTTCCAATACATTTTAGTTGTCTGTGTGCGCCATTTTTAAAATAAAGCAAAATCTCTTTACAATAAATTGCAAATGGCACATTGGCGTTCGCCCTGGACCAGAAATGACACCAAATTGGCTTGCACACATTCCAGCAAGTGGTCACAATCAACTGGCTAATCATGGTGAGGGCCACTTTCAGCTGTGAAGAAATGGCATTCATATGCAAAGTAAGTGTGTGTGTGGGGGGGGGGGGGTCTGTGCTTGTAATCAGAGCATTGATTACCAGTGCAGACCCTTGGGGGATGCCACTAGAGCCACCAGGGATGCCCACCCATGCCACCATTGATGCCAATCAGTGCTCAGGCAACCTGTTAGTGCCCTCCTCATCAGTGCTGCCCATCATTACCGTCTTTCAGTGCTGCCCACCAGTGCCAATCATTGCCCATCAGTGCCACCTATCAATGCCCATCAATTCTGCATATCAGTGCCACCTATCTATCTATCTATCTATCAGTGCTGCATATTAGTGTCTCATCAGTGCCTGCCAGCGCAGCCTCATCAATGCTCGTCAGTGCAACAAAAAACATATTGATTTACCAAATTTTATTACATAAACAAAAACACATTATTTTAGGGGTCAAACATTTAGGTCTTCTTTTTGCCAATAGAAAAAAAACCTTGCAGTGATCAAATACCACCAAAAGAAAGCACTATTTTTTATGAAAATACTGTCATACATTTGTGTTAGGTACAGGGTTGCATGACCGCACAATTGTCATTCAAAATGCAACAGTATAAAAAGCTGAAAATTGGCCTGGGCAGGAAGGGGTGTAACTGCCCTGTAAGGAAGTGGTTAACTATTGAAACATGGGAATAAATATTCCAGGGGTAATCATGCTCAGCTCAATGGTTTAGTGGTTAGTGTTCCTGGCTATAAACAATGAGAGCATGAGTTCAAATCCCAAGTGTGCCATCACCTTCTTAAATTTTAGACAGCTATAAATAAATACTGAAACTTGGCAAATGCATAATTGCACCCTGCACATATGCATGTTTGTTTCTTGAATATACAAGGCCATTGACATGCAATTTTAGGTGATGTAGCCAATGTATTACTATGTGGCCAAAAAAAAATTATGGCACACAGGGTGTTATCATGGTTGGGCCTTGAACTCATGACCTAGCAATCTTTAGCTGTGAGCTTAGCCCACTACACCAAAGTGCTGAATACAATCAGATATGCCTGAAAGTTTCAGATGAATAAAGAATGAAGACTGCTAATTAGACAGCTGTGTAGTCTGCTATTAGAAAATCTAAAGGTTAAAACACATAAGATACATAACTATACCTTAAAATTAAAATAAACCATAATAAATGACATTGCTGTGTAATAGTGATTCAGAATAGACAAATTTCCTTTTATGAAAAACACAAAGGGAATTTGGCTAAATCCAAACTCAAATTCAGCCTAAGTTAACTCCAAACCCGAATTCAGTCTAAGTTAACTCCAACTCCGAATTCATTAAAGCATCTAGTTGATGGTTTAACTCCAGCCACTTACCTAATTAGGATGCAATGAGTTTAGGCTGGAGTTATTTCTGGAGAAGTGAGCAGCTCTACTCCAAATTTATACTGAATTAGGCCCATTATGACAAAACACAACTAGTTATTAAAAACATATTGCAACAATTTACACACACTAATGCACATACCTTTTCTACTTATTTTGCAAACTGCTGGCTGTTACTGCTGGTGGGTAATGCGGGTCATGTGGGTACTGCTGGAGGAAGCAGCGGCTGCAGTAGAGAGCAGAGCAGCTGCTTCCTGTATGGCTCCTGTCACAGGCGGAGGAGGGGTGGATTTTGTATCACTCTGCCTGTGACAGAGTCAGATCTATACAGGAAGCAGTGCCTCTGTCACTGTCTGCAGATATCCTAAGTCTCCCGCGGCAGCTGGGAGATTGCACGGCACTTGCAGCCTATTGTGTGCCCATCCAGAGCAGCCTAAACAGTGCCCATCCAATGCAGCCTCACCACTGCCCATCCAATGCAGCCTCACTAGTGCATGCCCATCCAATGCAGCTTCACCAGTGCGTGCCTTTCCAATGCAGCCTGATCAGTGCCCATCCAATGCAGCCTCACCAGGGCATGCCCATCCAATGAAACCTGATCAGTGTCCATCCAATGCAGCCTGATCAGTGCCCATCCAATGCAGCCTGATCAGTGTCCATCCAATGCAGCCTGATCAGTGTCCATCCAATGCAGCCTGATCAGTGCCCATCCAATGCAGCCTCACCAGTGCATGCCCATCCAATTCAACCTGATCAGTGCCCATCCAATGCAGCCTCACCAGTGCATGCCCATCCAATTCAACCTGATCAGTGCCCATCCAATGCAGCCTCACCAGTGCATGCCCATCCAATGCAACCTGATCAGTGTCCATCCAATGTAGCCTCACCAGTGCATGCTCATCCAATGCAGCCTCACCAGTGAGTGCCCATCCAATGCAGACTACAATGAAGAGAAAAGACTGCTGGATTACACAGAGCCGCTGGATTACACAGAGCAGGGATCAGTCCTGCCCCATCTCCTCAGCATAAAATAAATAAATTGTCAGGGGGCAGTGGGCCACATTGCCTGCGGTTCTGGGCCGCAGGTTGGACATGCCTGATATAGAGGTAAAGAAGTCACTCTGGAAGACCTCGCCTCTTTGAAAATGTCATCTGCCCCCTTTATTCCAAATAGCACCGCTCTTCTATAGTGTTAATGAATTCCAGCTAATCCGGAAAATATACAGCGCTAAGAAAAAACTGTCAATGATCCTAATCACATCAAAAGTCCATGTATCTCATAATTCAACACATCTCCAAATTTACAGTGAAAGGAAAATATAGTCAAATAAATCCTAACACAAAAAATCTGAGCAATTAATCTTCTCCATCCTCCCAAATACGTGTAAAAATCTCCAAGTGTACCCCCTCCCTCCTCCTGTGGACATACACTCACCGATATTTATTGGTGTAGAGACATCCCAGGGACAAGCTCAGCCCCACATCTTCAGGGGAGAGTACAGAGGGTGGTGATTAATGGGGAGTATTCGGATTGGGCGGGTGTGGGAAGTGGGGTCTCCCAAGGTTCTGTCCTGGGACCAATCCTGTTTAATTAATTCATAAATGATCTAGAGGAGGGGATATCTAGCATAATCTCAGTATTTGCAGACAATACTAAGCTAAGCATGCCAATATCTTCTATACATGACCTTGTAACCTTACAAGCAGACCTGAACAAAATAATGGGGTGGGCAACTACATGGCAGATGAGGTTTACTGTTGAAAAATGTAAAGTAATGCACTTGGGTGTCAGAAATATGAAAGAAAGTTACTCACTAGGGGGGGAACCTCTGGGTGAATCTATGATAGAAAAGGACCTGGGGGTCTTAGTAGACAACAGGCTTGGCAGTGGCATGCAATGCCAAGCTGCTGCAAGCAAAGCCAACAGAATACTGGGATGTATAAAAAAGGGGATTCACTCGAGAAATAAAGAGATTATTCTTCCACTCTACAAGACTCTGGTCCGGCCACATCTGGAGTATGCTGTCCAGTTCTGGGCACCGGTCCTCAGAAGGGATGTGCTGGAACTGGAAGGAGTCCAGAGAAGAGCAACACAGATAATTAGGGGAATGATCTCAGCTATGAGGAAAGACTAGAAGCACTGAACTTATTCTCTCTGGAGAAGAGACACCTGGGAGGGGATATGATATCAATGTACAAATGCCGAACTGGTGATCCTAGCATAGGGAACAAACTTTTCAGAGAATGGGAATTCAGTAAGACACGGGGCCACTCACTAAAACTAGAGAAAAAGTTGTTTAAATTTAAACTGGGTAAGGGTTTTTCACTGTCAGAGCGGTAAGGATGTGGAATTATCTTCCACAAGCAGTGGTATAAGCAGGAAGCACAGATAGTTTAAAAAAAAAAAAACTATTAGATGGGCACCCTAAAGACCACAACATACAGGGGTATACAATGTATAGGCACTTTTCCACTTTTCCAACGGTTCGGCTCGCTTTTGTGCTTTTCCACTGCATGGTACCGCATGGTACGGTGTTGGAACGGTTCGGTACGGTACGGTACAGCGGCGCTTTTCCACTACATGAAACCGAATGGTACGGCTTGCTTAAACAGTACCACCTCGGTTGTGGTTCCAAGAGGGCCAAACCGGTACCATATCCCACAATCCTTTGCATACAGCCTTGACTGTTTGTCACTACTAGCTACTGATTGGTCAGAGAATCGTTGTTATCCCACCCACCAGTGGAAAAGCAAACCGTACCGAACCGTTCCAACACCGTACCATGCGGTACCATGCAGTGGAAAACCAAACCGAGCCAAGCAGGGCCAAGCATGGCCGAGTGGAGCCAAGCCAGTACTTGCAGTGGAAAAGTGCCATAAGGTGGTTAACAGTAAACACACACACTTTTTTCAACCTCACTATGTAACAGTATGCCTGAGCAAAAATAGAAGAGGGCTCCTACATGTGGCCAAGTACATCAAATTTAAGCTCCAGGAATAAAGAGAGATTTATTCCACACAAAACCGCCATTCAGCTAGATAATAGAGTAGCAAAAGCCCTCAGCACCAAGCAGAGGAACCATAGCCCAGCATAGGCCCTCAGTCTGGGATCATGCTCCTATTACTTTTCATCCACCACACTTTATCTTTTATGACACTACTTATTTTAGGTTTTCTATTTTTCACGGTTCTTAATTGTGCTCACCATGATGCATCAACCACATTTCTTCATCCTGTTCCCCTTTTGGTTTATGGGTGTTCATCACCATCTTCACCACTATTTTCATCACATTAAGAGCTTCACCACCTCCTCATTTATATCCATTTTCAATACCACCTTTAGTATTTTACTAGATGGGTTGCTCCATTGTTAATTGCAATTTGTTCACAGCCCTTCAAGACCCATCGGAGTGCACAGGTATTACTCCCACTGTTCCCTGGTTATGCATTTCCTCAGAGACCCCCCCATCCCATATGGTGTATGGTAACAGATTAAGTTGACTTGTACGTTATATTGGTGTATAGCTATGTTTATGGATACAACATTGATCCGTTACGTGGTTAATAACAATATATGGTTCTTACAGATGCATGGACTGCACCTGCTCCTGAGGAAGTGACTTTGTCAAGAAATGCGTAGAGCACACAAATATGCAGTCCCTTTGGTTTTATTTATAGTTATATCTATTTATGCCAATTATGAATATTGTATATATGATTGCATATTGCTGCCTACTATCCCATTTTTATGTTGTATGACATCGCTGTACCCTTTGGGCATATGGATCATCAATGATTTGTGTATAATACTTTTTTGATGGAACATTGCCTGTATTTATATCTCTCTTCATGTGTTTTAGACAATGTTCAAAAAAATCCTTTTTCACCCGCATATATGTTTTTGATTATGGCTTTTTATATATGTGTAGATTTATGAGGTCTGCATATAGCTATGCTGTATTACTATATTACTATATTGGGGTACTATTGTATGTTATGTACAGACACATGAAATCTACATACTGCTTATGAACTGGTTGCACACCTCATGTAAAGTTCCTTCCTCTATTCTCCAACTTAGGGATGGAGGCATTTATACATATTTGCCTCATTTAAAGTCCCAATCCTCCTTTTTCTATAACTTCTATAAAGGACTGTTATCCGAGGTGATATTATTGTAATCAGATTTGTATGTAGCAGATACTTTGTACATATTTTTGTCATTTACCTATCAGGCAGCTCATGGATTTAGCTATGTACATTGATCTGTTGCTGATTCTTTAAATAGATACAAATAGACAAAGATTTGACTGGGCTGACCGAGTAGATACAATGTTTCGTTTTTCTTGCTTCTATTTCCCATTGTGTTGCGAGTTAAGAGCTCCACGATCTTCCCAAATACAAAGTAACAATTTTATGGCGGGAGATTGTTGAGAATCTGTTATTGTAACAATGTTTGAGTGAGGCATCAAAGTTTAGTAAGCTCTGCCACCTTGCGGTCATTCTAGGTACAACACTTCGGTGTGTGCAGTACCAGGAGATGAATAGGAAGTGGCCAGAAAGTGGAGATGATCTCTGCAAAAAATATAGCATATATAGAAATTATTCTGACTATATATATATATATATAGAAATAAATTATGATTATGATTATTATTATTATGTATATTTTTTTAACCGTAGACTCACTAACATGTCACCCACATCTGTGTAAAAAGAGCCGGACATACGCAGTATTTATTCCTATTCTTCAATAAGGATAGATTTGATCAATGTGATAAATTGTATTATTACTGTCAGGTAAAGGGCACTCTAAAGGAAAACACTTTGTCTTCTTATCGCACTCAGACTTGTAATACAGGTGAATAGTAATGAGGGGAAATGTGATCACAGGACATCATTCTCTCATCTATTTTCATTCCAATCTTTTCTATGCTGATCGTCTACTCACCGCTAAACTCCTCCAACCAAAACCATGAACACCTACATAGAGCTCCAATGTCAGAACACATTGTATTCCAGATTTCCCCTCTTTGCTATTAATAGACCACGCCTATGATGGCTCCGAGTTGCTATATTTAAATCTCCCGCCATAATTTAACTGGCCGTTAGGAAGATTCAGCCGCATTATACCGCTAAAGCCGACATTGTAGAAGTTCTATTCATAGATCTGTTCATCTTCCTCCAAATGACGTCACTTGTGTCGGTTTTCAGCTTCCAAATATTTCCACCAAAGCGGTAAAATCCTCGAATATTACTGCCACAAGCCCGCCAAGTAAACCCAATCATTTTTTTCTATTACCAAACCCAACGGATCTTCTCAGAGTCACCCACTTCTATCTAAGAAGGAGCCGGACATACATGTTTGGGAGATCTGATTGTATAATTAGACACGGAAGATTGTGATCCGGGTGGGGGGACAATGTGCTATAATGACACCTGTCCGTCCTAACAGCAATTATGAGTCTCTATGATTTTATTGTCTAATATAACACATTGAATTGATGTGAGTTTAGATAAGCAGGTGATCTCCTTACAGGGATTGGTTTCCATTGCCCTCCATCCTTTAGATTAGACGCATTGTTAGGATATGGGACCCAAATCCAGGGTCAGGATTCAGTGTTAGACGCTGTTCATGCAGATCCTTTCTCTCTTTCTCTCTCTATATATATAATTGTCATTGCAGGTGTGAAGGAAATAGTGAGAGAGGGTCAGAAGCATTGGATCAGATTCCTCTTTCTGCATTTTGATGAAAATACATCAAATCATCAATGGGAGGAAAGGAGAATAAGAGTATCCAGGAGGCACCTTCATACCTCAGAGAAGGATTTTGCCACCTCTCCCTCATCCCCCTGCACTGTGCTGGATGGAGGGCCCAGTCTGGATCCTCACTGCAAATGGCTTCTAAACAGATAAGTGTGCCTTTATTTGCAGATTAAGGAAATCTCAACCAACAGAAATCTGCTGACATTGTAAATACTGGCCACACACTATGCAATCTTTTTAAAATCCCCTGTCTACTATGAAGTGCCTTATACTTTTGTAACTAAAGAAAATTGTACGATTGGATTGTATAGTGTATATGTGGCTAAAAATAACTTCCTTCTCCACATATTTGTACGAAAACTGCTAGAAACCCGCATAACTCCGGTAGCAATGTATAAATATCCACACAGACAGCCCTTTGTATGAGAAGTCCCCATCCTCCACTGCTTCATGGCTACAAATTGAAGCTACAGCAATCTCTCTACCTCCCCATCTGCTACTAGCGGATATTTGAATGGACTTTCATGCATTCCACTCCTTTTTACCTTCCATTGATGCAGTCTGGAAAGCTATATGACAAACCTCCCAAGGAATCCACATAGAGACCCTGCAGTCTCTTCCACTCCTCTCCCTCCAAATACTATCACCAAACTTACCTTTATAGCATTGGTTTGAAGTGGGGATACACAAGATTGGAGACCTATACCATCAACTTCATCTTAAAGATTTCCAGCATATCTCTGCCTCATACAACCTTCCTAGCAAAGACTTCTACATTTACCTCAGGATTCCTCATATTATCTCCTCTATCACTGCTGGGACTGTCTCTAAGGATTTTCTATCCTTCTGCACCCGACTATCAACCAAAACCAAGGGAATATCCAAAAATATTAAAATATAAAAAAATTTCATAGAGAGTCAAGAAATGAGATGTGTGATTTATGCTCCTAGAACGCCTGAAGGTGCTACTTGGATGTTGGGCCTCTGTATGTGGCCAGGCTGTGTAAAAGTCTCACACGTGATATCGCCATACTCAGGAGGATTAGCAGAATGTATTTTGGGGTGTCATTTTTGCTATGTACATACTATGTGTTTGAAATATCTTATAAATCAGGGGTTTTCAAACTATGGCCCTCCAGTTGTTCAGGAACTACAATTCCAATCATGCCTAGTCAAGTCTGTAAATGTCAGAGTTTTACAATGCTTCATGGGACATGTAGTTCCGCAACAGCTGGAGGGCCGTAGTTTGAGGATCCCTGTTATAAATGAACAACTTTGTGTAAAAAAAATGCAATTTAATTTTCTTTTCATATTTTCCAAAAACATGAAAAGAAATGACACGTTCAAAAGACTCATTATGCTTCACAGAATATACGTTGGGGTGTTTACTTTCCTAAATGGGGTCATTTTGTGGACGTTTCATTTGCACTGGAGCTCAAGGGCCTTCCAAAGTGTGATAGGTAGTCAAGAGATTAGATGTATAATTTACGCTCCTAGAATTCCTGAAGGTGCTGCTTAAATATTGGGCCTCTGTATGTGGCCAGGCTGTGTAAAAGTCTCACACACGTGGCATTGCCATACTCAGGAGTAGGGATGGGCTCGATTATCGAGTTGATCGGAAGTCCAACTCCCACATTGGGTGTTCGTGTGTTCAGGAAAATTTGCCAGCCCACAAGCGCCCCATAATGCACTGCGATCGCGCAGTGCATTGCTTGCTGATGATTGGCCAAAGCATGCAGCTGACCTGTATGCTTTGGCCAATCACAGCACAATGTACTGTAAGAGCCATGATTGGCCAAAGGCAGGGTGCCTTTGGCCAATCATGGCTCAGGTGGCTAAGTCCACACCCCGTGCTATATAAGGTTTCTAACACAGCAGCCCTGTGCAGTGTTAGGAGACTGGATTGGAAATATGGACTTTATAGGCACATAGATAAAAAGTATTAAAATGTATTAATACATAATAATGACATACAATATAAAAACATACACAACATCAAGATTTACAATATAAAAACATACACAACATCAAGATTTAGCATAGAGAACACAACCATAAGAGCCCAAATTGCAATGCTGGTCATATAGCCGGATCCCCTAAGGGGATAATGTGCAGTGTGTTAGTGGAGAGTAGGCAGGGTAGCCAGTGGATTGTGAGTTCAGTCAGTTTAGTGCAGCCAGTGTAGCGTAGAGCTGTGCTGTTAGTCTTGTGTAACAGAGTATAGTGGTGCCACTGAAGTGTGGGTGTATACAACACGTCTGTCTCACCCCACTCATCCTAATTTTTCTTTCATTAATATATAAATATATATATATTTTTTTTTTTTTTCCAGGATCAGGTTCTGTTGCTGCATTATTAGTACTCCCCCATCTTTGTCGCAGGCGCTATTCCTTCTGCGTCAGCAGTGGGTATTTTTTCCGCAGCGGCACTAAAAATATTTAGAGCATTATTGCTGTTCCTCAATTCTGCATTGCTGACATTCCTCCTCTGCGTCTTTATCCCCCCAAAGTATCGTGTCCCCATGTTGATAGGGACAAGGGCCTCTTCTCGACAACCCTGGAAGGTGGTTGTTGGGGTCGGCGGGTGGGGGGGGGGCTTATCGGAATCTGGAAGCCCCCTTTAACAAGAAGGCCCCCCAGATCCCGCCCCTCCCCCCACATGAATGGGTATTGGGTATATAGTGCCCCTACCCATTCACCAAAAAAGTGTCAAAAAGTAAGAACCACAGAAAACAATTTTTGACAAGTCCTTTAAAAAATAAAATAGGGTTCCCAATGTAAATCCATCGCCAATCACGATGCCCGCCAGATCTGAAAAATAGAAAATAAAAAAATAAAAACGTTCCGCCTCTTGGGAGGCCTCCTTCCCAATCTGCACCTTGACAGTTCTTATATAGGCAAGGGGCGGAGGCACTCAGGTATGTCACCCGATGGGACCGCCCCTTATGACATGTGATGTCATAAGGAGGCGGTGCCGCCGGGTGACTCTGCCCCTTGCCAGACAGTGGGACGTATCCCAAGAGGCAGAGCATTTTTTTTTCTATTTTTTGGGTCCGGCGAGCGCCGTGATTGACGAACGATTAACATCGAAGGACACTATTATTTTATTTTTTAATAAAGGACTTGTCAAAAATTGTTTCCTAAATGTCTTACTTTTTTTGGTGAATGGATAAGGGTACTATGTACCCGATAACCATTCACATAGGGGGGCAGGGATCTGGGGGGCCCCCTTGTTAAAGGAGGCTTCAAGATTCTCATAAGCCCCCCACCCGCAGACTTTGACAACCACAGCCCAGGGTTGTCAGGAAGGGGCCCTGTTGCTTTTGGGTGGAAAGCGCCCCCCATCTTGAGGGCATGTGGCCTGGTATGGCTCAGGAGGGGCCCCTCACCCCCTCTCCCCACAGTTTCCTGACCAGCCAGGCTGCATGCTCTGATAAGGGTCTAGTATTTATTTTATTTTTTTATGGGGGGGCCCTACGCATTTTTAAAAAGAAAAAAAATAAATTGGTGTGTGGTTCCCCTTAAAATCCATACTAGGCATAAAGGGCCTGGTAAGGACTGGGGGCGGACATTACGCCATTTTCATTTCATTTTATCTGTTTTGCCAGGAGCCGGCGATACATTACAGGCACAAGAAAATTTAAATTACTTTTTTTTTCCTTTAGAAATATCAGCATTGCTGCAGCAGGTTCCATACCCAAATAAGAATCTGGTATGGACTTTGGGGGGCCCCCCCACAACATTTATTTTTAACTGGCACTTTGACAGCCCATTGACAGCTGATGACTCATCAGTTGTTAGGGACGTCACGGCCGGCCTCCCAGGCCACGCTCCGTAGCAACCAGCTTACACGGCACTCTAATTGGGCTAAGCTTTGCCCAATCAGGGCACAGAATACACTGTGCAGCGCATTGAAAGGTGTTCTGCTGGCCTGAACACCCTGCGCCCATCCCTAAATAAACTGCAGGAAATCACACAAACTAAAAAAATAAAAAAAACAGACATTAAAGAATGCAAAATAATGTTTATTAGAACAGCTTTTAAAATATTTTTTTTCCCAAAACTTCATACATGGGTGACTCCTAGCACAAGGGGGGGGGGGGATACAAATGCAGCCACACTTTTCACATATTTGTAAAAAAAAAAAAGTGAAAACCATTCATCATTTTCCTTCCACTTCACAATTATGTGCCACTGTGTGTCGGTCTATCACCGTGATGGGGAACCTTGGCACCACAGATTAGGGCTGGGCGATAAATCGATTTTTTAGTTTGAAACTATTTTTTTTTTTCAAACTCGAGTTTTTTTCTACAATTGTTTTTTCCGCCTTTTTCCGCCTTGTGCAGCCAGCCCCCGCGTAACTACACACACCCTGGGCTCCAGCCAGCTCCTAGTCCGCCGCACAGGAACCGAACTCCCCAGTAACGGACCCCCGCCGCGCCTGGATGTGACATCAGCTGCGGGCGGTGCGTCTGTACAGGGGCTGCGGCGCGCTGTGATAGGTACAGAGAACTCCCCGGCCTAGATGTGACGTCAGCTGCCCGGAGAGGAAGCGGGCGGTGCGTCTGTACAGGGCAGAGGCTGTGATAGGATAGGTACCTATCCTATCACAGCCCCTGTACAGACGCACCGCCCGCTTCCTCTCCCGGCAGCTGACGTCACATCCAGGCACGGCGGTGGCCGGTTACTGGGGAGTTCTCTGAACCTATCACAGCCCCTGGACAATCACCAAGCACACTCTATACTGCTCTCTCCAGCAGGACAGTCAGTCACTTAGCACTCTATACTGCTCTCTCCAGCAGGACAGTCATTTAGCACTCTATACTGCTTTCTTGAACAGAATTATATTCTGCTTTCTCCAGCAAGAGTCAACAAGTACGTTATACCACTCTCTCCAGCAGGACAGTCACAAAGAACTGTATTCTGCTCTCTCCACAAAGTCGGTCTACAGACTCTATACTGCTCTCTCCAATAGAATTCTATATTAAAAAAGAATAGCGCAACCATGCAAAAGAAATGACTATCAAATATGGAGACCATCCATAAATAAAAATGGGGATTTAGTTCCACCATATGGCCATATCGTGCTCAAGCCCACCACTGCGTCAAAGTACCCCATTATCAGTGGGTCCTACACTATCCATAAAAAAGGGGTGAATCCAGCCTCTCTTACCCTTGGAGACAACGCTCCTTGCTGGGAAGGTGTGCTAATGCACTGCAGGGGACTCCTCCTATATCTACTTGATAGAGGGAACCAATAGAGTACAGGTGTGTGTGGGGGATGGGATGCTCAACCTCATAAGTCTGGTCAGACCGAATACATAATAAACAAGCAAAGAATTGGGGGAGCATCCCCCAAACACACCTGTACTCTATTGGTGTCCTCTATCAAGTAGATATTGGAGGAGTCCCCTGCAGTGAATTAGCACACCTTCCCAGCAAGGAGCGTTGTCTCCAAGGGTAAGAGAGGCTGGATTCACCCCTTTTTTATAGATAGTGTAGGACCCACTGACAATGGGGTACTTTGACGCAGTGGTGGGCTTGAGCACGATATGGCCATATGGTGGAACTAAATCCCCATTTTTATTTATGGATGGTCTCCATATTTGATAGTCATTTCTTTTGCATGGTTGAGCTATTCTTTTTTAATATACATGTTGCTTGGTCCATAGCTGCACCGGCTTTAGATATACATGTTCAGGGTTTGCTCCCCCAATTTTTTGCTTGTTTAATAGAATTCTATACTGCTCTCTCCAGCAAGACAGTCAAACATTCTACATTGCTTAGGACAGTTAACAAGCACTCTATTTACTACTCACTCCAATAGAACTCTACTATGCTTTCTTCAGCAAGACAGTCTACAAGCACTTTATAAAGTTGCACTTTTGACACTATATCTGATGTCTGCAGTCATTTTTTAAGTGCATTTAAAAAAAAAAAAAAAAAAATCGAAAATCGAATCTCGAATTTTTCTTTAAAAAAAAAAAAAAAATTGAAGATTTTTTTTTTAGGCAAAATCGCCCAGCCCTACCACAGATGTTTTGGAACTACATTTCCCATGATGCTCCACTACACTGCAGAGTGTAGGAGAGAAGAGGGGGCACTTTTTAGGGTACCGTCTTAGACCAATACCTATAGATGAAACAATGTATTCAAATGTCAAATAAAGTTTAACATATCACAACGTTAAAATTGCATTCTTTCGTGAATACATAAAGTACAAACGTATACATTGAAAGGGGAGAAAAAAAAAATACACACAAACAACACAATAGTTATCTACATAGAGGGACAATTGATCCAAACATGTCCTCACTGACTAACAGTGCTGGAACATGGTCAGCTAGATGTAGTTACAAAAGGTGCCCAACATGTTTTGCGGGAGATCGCTTCCTCAGGGGCAGCCGGAGTGGTGCACAGACATCATAAATACATAATACTAAATATAAAGACAAAAAGGGAGAGTATCAGCACGAGGTCATAAATCTTATAGAAACATAGTGATATTATATATAAAGGATCTCGAGGGGGGCCAGAGGTCCCAAAACCAAACCATACCCACCTAAGGAAAAAGTTGCCGGTAAGCTAGGCAGGAGGCCGAAAGGCCACAAGGTGATAGGTATCCCCCGGGGCGAGCACGGGAGCAGCCAGAAGGAACAGGACCAGAGTGATGTTACAGGTATATCTGGGAATCCATAGACGTTTCCTTAGGTGGGTATGGTTTGGTTTTGGGACCTCTGGCCCCCCTCAAGATCCTTTAAATATAATATCACTATGTTTCTAAAAGATTTATGACCTCATGTGCCGATACCCTCCCTTTTTGTCTTTATATTTAGTATTATGTATTTATGATGTCTGTGCACCACTCCGGCTGCCCCTGAAGAAGCGATCTCCCGCGAAACATGTCGGGCACCTTTGTTACTACATCTAGCTGACCATGTTCCAGCACTGTTAGTCAGTGAGGGCATGTTTGGATCAATTGTCCCTCTATGTAGATAACTATTGTGTTATTTATGTATGTTTTTTTTTTTTTTCTCCTTTTCCAATGTATACTTTTGTACTGTTTATGTATTCACGAGAGAATACAATTTTAACGTTGTAATATGTTAAACTTTATTTGACATTTTAATACATTGTTTTATCTATACGTATTGGTCTAAGACGGTACCCTAAAATTTTGGGGACGTAAGTACCTCTATTTTTTGTCATCTCTATGTTTTGAGTCTATCCTATACAAAGTGCATAAGCATCATGGTAAATGTAGTTCCAAAACATCCGGGGTGCCAAAGTTCGCCATCACTGGTCTATCACATAAACTCCCAATAAAATAAAATTTATATTTTGGTTGTAACATGACAAAACGTGGAACATTTCAAAGGGTATGAATACTTTTTGAAGGTACTGTATTTTGAGTTATGTAACAAGAACATCTAAACCATATTTAGGATTGTCTCTTCCTCTAATAATGGGACTCCTGTAAATAAGTTCCAAGTAAACATTGCCTGTGGCAAACTTTTTTTTAAAAGTGGAACTTTACGCTCTCAATCACCAATGACTATTTTTACTCATTATGCTGCTAGCATTAGGCAAATGATGTCATACATCCCAGGTGTCTGAGGGGGGGTTCTCAGCTAAGCTCACCCCCTGGCTGCGTGTCTAAGCTAAGGGCAGTCGGATTCCAAGAAGTAAATACTACAGAAATCATCTGTCCTTATTTAAGATGGCCACACCCAAAAAATGCTAGGGGGGGGGGGTGTTTTTCAAAGTGATTTCTCCACAAAATAAAGCATGCAGACATGGGGTGCATTTGCTTTAAAGTGTTACCCAAAAAAAAAAAAAAGAATGATCTTGTTCCCTTTAAGCATTTTATACAGCACAGAGCTTGTGTGTTGTCATTTGGTCCCTTCTATCCCCTGCAATACCTGGCTGATCCTGCCTGGTTCTTCCCCCCCCCCCTGTAAACTGACCACGGTTTAGCATGGCTGAGGAGCCCTGACACCGTGGTCAGTTTATGTGCCTCCGTCATCCACTGCTACAAAACGATGTGATCTTTATACCATCCCCTTTGTTAGATAGGAACATGTGTCCTAGTGTTTGTTCTTTATTAAAAAAAAAACAATTTCTACCTGATTTTACAACACCTCCCGACGCTCAAGTGACTCCTGGCTCTCTCCTCACCTTTTTTGACAGCTCTAGTGGGTGGGGCCAAAAACTGCTGCTGATGTCAGCCAGGGGGGAGAAGGGAGCCGAGGAGTCACGTGAGCTTCGGGAGGTTCTGTGAAATCAGGTAGAAATTGTTTTTGTTTATAAAGCACAAACAATTTTTACCTGATTTCACAGCACCTCCCAACGCTCACGTGACTCCTCGGCTCTCTTCTCCCCCCTGGCTGACATCAGCGGAAGTTCTTGGCCCCGCCCACTGGAGCTGTCAGACAAGGAGAGGAGAGAGCCAGGAGTCACGTGAGCGCTGGAAGGCGCTGTGAAATCAGTTTTTGTTTTATAAAGTACAGACACTAGGACACATGTTCTTGTCTAACAATAAGGATGGCACAAAGATCACACAGTGGCTTAACAAACACTTTAAATCAAATGAAAGTATAACCTCTCAGCTTTTGTTGCTGTCTGTGCCCCTGTTAGGGAGAGTCACCCTCTCTATTTGTCCCGTTTACCATTATCACCAACAGTAAAAGAGTAAGAAAATCCTAAATTTTGGGTTGTCAACAGAACAAGAATAGAGAGGAAATCTTTAACTTGGGGGGTCCCCATGGAATTCCCTTAATTTGCAGGGATTTCCTCTCACTTCCTGTTTGGCTCTAGGATAGGACGTGAAGGTAAATCTCCGCAATGGGACACAGATGGTAAAAAAAAAAAAAAATCTAACTGGTTATAATTAGGGACCGACCGATTATCGGCAAAGCCGATATATCAGGGACAGATTTGCACTTTCCCCGATATATCGGAATCGGCCTCTGAGGTTACCGATATTTCGGGATAGTGCATGCACGGGAGTGATGCCTGCAGCTAGAGGCATCACCCCGGTACCGGCGTCCATAGCCAAAGTTCGGCTGTCTTGTAATGATAACCGATGCGGCTGAGAAGCCGCTTGGCTGTCATTACAAGGAGCGGGAGGGGACGTCCCACCCCTCCCTCCGCCTTCCGCGACTCGCAACCAGCCTGCTCGGCCGCCGAAGACCCGATCAAAGCCGCATTCGGCTCTGATCGGGTCTCCATTTAAAAACCCGGAAGTGATGTCATGACATCACTTCCAGGTATTCGGCGCCAGATTCAAGAAAATGACAGCATTCAAAACAGCCAAACGTGGCATTTTGAATGCTTTTAAGTGCAGAGGAGGGGTTTGGGGTCTTTTAGACCCCCAGATCCCTCCACAACAGTACCTGTCAAAAAAAAAAATTTAAATGTACGAAAATAACAACCTATATCAGCCGATACCGATATGCATTGGCCAAAATATCGGTATCAAAAAATGGATATTGGTCGATCACTAATATACAGTATATTATTATATAATATATATATATATATATATATATATATAGTACAGACACTAGGACACATGTTCTTGTCTAACAATGGGGATGGCACAAAGATCACACAGTGGCTTAACAAACACTTTAAATAAATGAAAGTATAACCTCTCAGCTTTTGTTGCTGTCTGTGCCCTGGTTAGGGAGAGTTCCCCCCTCTCTATTTATCCAGTTTACCATTATTGCCAACAGCAAAAGATTCAGAAAATCCTAAATTTTGGGTTGTCACAAGAATAGAGGGGGAATCTTTGACTTGGGGTGGGGGGGGTCCCCATGGAATTCCCTTAATTTGCAGGGATTTCCTCTCACTTCCTGTTTGGCTCTGGGACAGGACGTGAAGGGAAATGTCTGCAATGGGACACAGATGGCAAAAAAAAAAAAAAAAAAATCTAACAGGGGTTATAACCCTGCTTTAGTCTATCCAAAATGAAAAAATAAAAACAAAAAAATTGCCTTCAGTTCTCCTTTAAATAGCAGGTTTGGTTTGTGGCGCTCCGGTGCAGTATAGTTCCGCTTTGACCTGCAATAAAGAAAAACAACAAAAAGGTCAAAGTTTACAACAAAAGGTCAAAGTTTAGGAAATGTGTAGACAGAGAAGAGGAGATTTATGAAAGTCAGGCATCGTACCGTGTGAGAAGGCGGCGCTCTCTCAGAAATAGCTCTGCAATGATTCTCCAAGAGCGCTCTCCAGCCGCTTGATGGTCTTCTGGCATTGCTGCTCAACCTCTTGGCTCTCATCCTCCATGAGTTCTGCTAGGAAAGGAATGGTTTCTGGGAGAAGGGATAAATAATTCTCTCTTAATTTCTCCACCAATTCAACCAATACAAGCAGTGCAGCAAAGCGAACCTTGGCAGAAGAGTGTCGCATCTTTAAAAGGATCTGATAGTTCAGCGGTTTCCAAAGAGAGTCATCAGCCATGGCGACAGAGAACTGAGCAATGCACGGGACCAAGCTCTCATTTACTCTGGATTGGAACTTCTCATCTCCACCAAGCAAGTTTTCAATCTGATCCAGTAGGGGCATCATCAGGGCATCTGCTCTTCCCTTGGTGAGGAAATGCTTGGTGTCATACAGGAAGACTTTATGCAGGCAGTTGAGAACAAATTCCAGTAGCAGGCAACTTTTCTCACTGTTGTCATCGGATTCGAAAAACGCTTCCTCTGTTTTCATGGTGTTTGTTTGATTTAAAACTTCTGCTAATGGCTTGATGAGATGTCCAGCAAACAATGTGAAAAGTCCCTTCAATCGGTCAGCAATGCAATCCGCCAGCCGGCAGAAGGTGATAAGTCTCTCTTTTGGGGCTCCTTCTGTTCTAGACCAATCAAAAAGCTTGAAGAAGAGTGGCCTGAATGTTGCTTCTGATAGCTTCATGATCATTATGACCAGACAGTTGATGATATCGCCCTCAATGTTACCCACTTCTTTTAGGTCGATCGTAGATTGCTCAACTCTATAATCCAAGGCCTTGAGGAAAAAACTTGTAAACTCAGCCTGGTGAGTTGAGAGTTGCAGTTTATCCATTGCAGCTATGTGTTCCCTCAGGACCTCCATAAGGGAGGAAATGCATTGTTGCTGCTTTGTGTCCACAAGGTGGCAGTAACATTTGGAGATCACAGGGAGGAGAACTCTGGTTGTCAGCTTGGTTGACAACGTTGTTTTCAGTGCTTGAACTCTTAATGAAATCTGAGAAGAAGATCCATCTTTAACATCCATTTTATCAAGCAGTGTAACCTGTAGCAATGACTCGTATAAGTAGGGGCTGATGAAATGCGGCAGAGTCTCCAGCACCTTTTGCAGAGCGGTCAATACGCTGAGCAGGTGAATTTCACTTGTAAGCAGTTCTTTCCTTTCTTTTAGGATGGAGAGTAGAGCTGGCATCAGTCTGGGGAGCTGAGGAATACTCAGGGCCTTGATGGCACCGGTAATTTCTGCAATGCACAGCAAAGCGCTGCCCAATATGTTCTTTTCCTTTTGCCCCTCTGCAATGATGTCTACGGCCACATTAATCACAGGCACAAACACCTTCTGCCTCTGAGAGCCAAAACGTTTGCACAGTAGCTTCAAGCTGTATAACGCAGTTTGTCTGTTGATTGCTTGCTCTTCCTCTTCCATGTTATTATTCCGTTGTGCAACAATCAGGAGGTCATTAACAAGTCCCAAAACTAATTCACTCTGTCCTTCCTGCCATTGGGCTTGGTGTTGCAATTTATTGTTAAGCATATCCATTGCTTTACGCCTCACAGACGGCAGCTGATTGGTCAGGAGACCGCGTAATACTGGGATAAACATTTCTGTAGGCAGTAAAGCATTCACCTTATCTAGCAGCTCGTAGGTTTTGTTGAGAAGCGCCCTCCAGAATTTTGCAGTGGGTTTGTCTGCATTTGCTTCCACTGAACTGGCTACCAAACTGATATAGCGAAGAGCTTCTTCCATTAACCCTTGCTCCAGGCTTTTTAGGTCTTCCGTTTCACATTTTACAACCTTGCTGATAAAGCTGTGAGAGGCTAAGAGATGGGTAATGAAGGATACAGACAAGAACTTAAAGTGGCGTAGCTGCTTAGCTGAGTGAGTTTCCAAACTGAAGACTTCAAAGTCTTGCTTCTGAGGTTTATGTATCTTTCCTTTCATCTGCTGATGCAAATCTTCATTATCTTCCGGCAGTCCGGCGAGAAATCTCAGGAGTTTAATCATGCTTTCTAGCTGTATATAGACACTGAATTTACAGCAGATGGTTATCCAGAAATCGGTATCTTGCTCCAACGTTGCATCCTTCTCTCCATGTTTTTCCATGGTTTTGGACACATGCTGCTCAAAAAAAAGTCCCAGTAGTACCCAGAGAAAGCGCCCGGCCCCCACAATCTCCAGGAGCTGTGACAGAATGGGCAATCGTCTGTGTTCTGGAACATGAGGAATGGCATCCACAAATACATGTAAAATCTTTTCAACCACTTTCTCCAGATCATCTCTCATCTCCTTAGAGGACTCCTCTCCTACCTGAATAAGTGTGGGGATCACAGTCTGCACAGTCTTACTGATTACCTGAAAACTGTAACTGTCATCCAAACGCATGACACTGGCACCCATGAAAGTGAAGATGGGCATGATGTTGTGCAGAACTTTGTCTGGGAAGATTCCAGCAGCGGTTCCTAGAAGTAGTAAAGCATGATGATGAGTTTGGGGCATCTCAGAGGTCCTCACACACTGGACAATCAGCTCCACGCTGAACTTTTCCTCATCCAGAATATCTTTTGCGTTTTTTCCATGATCAGATAACATTTTATGACAGATGTTGTGTAGGCTGCCGAGGATCAGTTGTTTGTTGTACTCAAAGTTTTCCTGCTTAAGATTTGAAGACTCGAGGCACTTAGAGAGCAGGTAAAAGAGGGTGGGGACCAATAGCTGTGGTTCTTTTAGTTTCTTCTTGTGCTGAAGCAGCTCCAGAATAATAGTGGTCCTGGGCCAGTTCACATTGTCCTCCTCCTGTGTGTCAGTCTGTGGCTTCTTTTGTAGATTTTGCATTTTAGTCCTCCTTGTTTGGCGCACAGATGATATGGATTTGTCTCTTCCAGGAGGTTTGAGTTCTGCACTGATGAGTCCAGCATTTATAGAGATGGATTTAAAAGCACTGGTGACAGCTTGGGAAGATGCAGGGTTTGTGTTGTCTACTAGTAAATCAAACATGACACCAAGCAGCTTCTGCTGAACATTTCCATCATCTATAGCAGCAAAGAATGCTTTATTGATTTGTCTCAGTGTAACAATTTGGAAGGAGGGTACCCCACTGTGAATGATCTGGGGAGTCTTCAGACCTTGCATAAAAATATCTAGGCACTGTTGGTTCTTGGGCAAGAGAGAAGCAGAATGCTTGTTAAATTTTCTGAGAATGAGCTGAAGCAAAAGGGCCTGGTCTACATCTATGGCATTATGTGCAACCTTCTCCAACAATCTCTCCAAAACTGGCAAAAGCTGAATGAGAACAACCTCCCCATTTACATCATGTAGCAGCATGAGCAAGACTTTGCCAACGTAGGACGGGCAGCTTGTTGTTTGCAGTACACACAAGAGTTGGTCCAAAGCATCTGAGAGTTTAAGTGCAGCCTTAGATGGGTCTGAAGTACTTCCATTCATAAATAGATTACCGAGAAGCAGTGACACATAGGCGGAGTCAGCAACAATCTCTTCAGTTCTTTCCATCACAGCCTGTATGACTGGGGACAGTGGGGAATCCTTTACAATACTTAGTACATTGAGACAGGCAATGGCAGCTCTGCGTACCTCCTTAACTGGACTAGTCAAGTTGACCAGCAAGGATAACACCACAGGAGAAGAGATCAGCATTAACTGTTTTTTCCTTGCTGTAGTCTCAGAAGCCAGGAAGCTCTGGCCAATGTAAAGTGCTTGAGTCTGCAGAACTGCATTTACCATGCAGCCAAGGGAACTTGTGAGGTTGAAGCACAATGTCCATAACAGGGAAAGGAAGCCAAATCTTTGAAAAGAATCCTTTAAGTGTTCCTTGAATAAAAGTCCTAGGAGAGTTCTGAAGCTGAGGTTATGCTTTCCATCACTGGCCCCCCACACAATCACATCAAAAAGACCAACAAGAACTTCCAGGTAGTGAAAGCTCACGCTGTCCATTGTCTCAGGATTCCACCATAAATCACCCCTTGGAAAAGATTCTGGACGTCTTAAATTTTCCATGAATGTCTTTAGTCTCAGCATCAGCAAAACCGCTTCCTCGGATTCTGCACTGTGCTCAGCATTCAGCTCATCAATATATTTGGTCAGCAGCAGTTTGTGTAGCTCTTCTCCACTGGTGTCATCTATCTGCCACTTGTCTTCAGCAATCTGTGCTGAGCTCTCCACTTGTCTCAGTTTCTTGGCAAGCAATTGAAAGATTTTCTTTGCAATCTGTAGCCCAGGATCCTGGCATTGGGAGAATCCTTCCACTAGGGCATGACTGAGCACATAAAAAGTTATTTTCTCCCTTGCAGTGAAAGCATTCTTTTCCACGAGTTGTAACAGCTCCTCCAGCATGTTTAAAAGGGAGGATGAATCCATTGCAGCCATGTTAGCCGATATCAGGTGAGCCAAGTTCATGTTTATTACAGTAAAAGACTTTTCCGGTTTAGCCTGCTTCAAGCCGTCATCCAGAGCTTTTCTCCAGCCCTTCAGCAATGGATGCAAATTACATACAGAGCTTCTTCCCAGGTTAACAGCCAGACTGTGTTCAGCCGAACAAAAATCTCTGCTTCTGAATATCATATGAGGTAATATGGTCATCGTCACTTTGTTGCACAGCAGCGGATCGTCTATAATCGATTGGTTTAGGATTATGAGGTTTGCAGCTTCTTCAAGTACTTTGCACCAGCCGCCATCCTTAGACAGATCCGTTCGATGGAATAAGGCAAGAAGATCTGAAACGATATGTTCGGTGGCCGTGAAATGATTGTGGTATACCTTTAAAGAGTTCAAAGCGGACAAAAGTACCTCAATGTTGTCATCCATGAGACGAGCCATGATCGCTTCCTTAAGAAAAGATTCCTCAAATCCTGGCTTAGAGGACTCAATGATGTTCTTAAGGCACAGGACAGCGTGTTGTCTCACTGCTGGCTGTGGATGGTTTAGGCGGAGGAGGAGTGCTGTAGGACAATCTTCCAGTAGATCAGGCTGCCCTCTGCTGGTGGAGAGTGGAATGAACTGGTTGAATAAACCCTGCTCTTCCTGAACCAACACATTCTTCAGCTGTTTCTCCAGCACACAATCCAAAGATTGGGGGTATTTGGTTTCCAAAAGCCTTATGAGAGGCAAGAAGCTCTTTTTTATCTCGGCCATTTTGTTAGCGTCCTCACCCAATGAGAAGAATTCCTCCAGAAAAGTCTGTGCTAACATCTTGGACAAGTTTTCTTCCAGGGTGATATTGTGGAGTATTTCTTCGAGAATAGCTTTACACCCAACAGGACTTTCCTCGTCAGCATCGCCCCCTACTGAGCGAATGATAGTGGAGACCAAATTCAGTAGAAGGTATTCTAATAATGAGGATATGTCATAGGAGGCGGAGATTTCCTTCAGAACGCTGACCAGGCCCGGCACCTTGCAGAGATGAATAAACGGCTTTTCCCCCACCTCCGATGAGCGCTGATTCTGCAGAAGGACAATCAGACATCCCACCCCTTCCTGGAGGAGAGACGGCGTCTTCAGGAGCGTTCTACTGACCTGCGATGCCAGAGCTTTGACCAGAGGGGGCGCTAGAACCGATTTGGATGCCAGCTGGCAGATGATGATGAGCGTGGAGGATTTGTATTCCACCAGGGAAGTCTTTAACCCCTTCTGTATATAAGGAAGAAGTTTAGCAACCATCGTGTCGGAAATGTCCACGGATTCCAAAGCAGCCACTATGGTGGAGACATAAAAAGACATCCGGATCCGAAGTTTGGCTGTGATTCCTTCCTGGTTGGAAAACTCTTTGATGGATTTGGTGACGGAGTTGCAGATGAATTCCATGAACCCCATGTCGGTGTAACAATGTGTGATGAGAGTGCTGCGGGCCAATGGGAGGCCGGCTTTCTGAATGGGGTGCAGCCAGTGCCATCTATGAGTCGGCTCGGAGAGGTTCAGTAGCTGAATGAGGCGGACGAAGACTTTGGTTTGATAATAGGGCAGGGCGCAGCCAATCACAGCGTCCTCATTGTAACGATGGACCTGGAAGCGGTGGATCAGCCACTCCAAACACTTGTGGGCCGGTTTCAGCATAAAGTATGGAGAGAGAAGAGTGAGGAAGGAAGAAACCTTCTCATCCAGCTCCCGGTTCACCGCCTGGCTTTGGACGCTCCGCTCCACACTTTTCCAACTATTGCTGAACAAAGTTTCCTCAAAAGGTTTAAAGGAAGAATCGATGGCCATGAGTTCATCCAGGCCGGTGCATCCAATGGCCAGAAATGTGTCTCTGCCGAGGACTGCGGCTTCTTTACCTTCAAACAGCAGAGAAGACACCGATTTCCGATCACACAGGCCGGCCTCAGTCTGGGGCAGCGCCAGACGCTTTAGTTGGTGCGATAAAGAAGTCATTGCTGCTTACTTCCGGGAAACGTCCAATCATTCGCTGTGCGGCACCGATTACCGAGAAACGGATCTATTCGCGGCTTCTCCTCTCATCCAGCATGGGCTACAGAACACCTTTCACCCGGAACTAGTCCATGGAACTCACTTCCGGTGTACGCCACAGTCACCGCCCTTCAGCGGCCATCTTTATTGTGGTCACGTCTGGTTCCTCTCACGGAACACCGTACAATCGTGTGTGCTGTATTTGTGTTTTATTATAGTTTGTATTTCTTATGTGACTGACTCTCTAGCCCAGAACATGAGCATGGAGCGGAGGAAGAAGCGGCACGCCATTTATATCACTTCATCGTTCTCCCACCCGAGCCGCTGCTCTGTCAGAATGCCGCGCCGGAAGTGACGTACAGACTAGATCGATTTACTGCGCATGTGTCATGCGTTCCAACATGGCCGCCATGCGTTCCAAATAGGTTTCAGAACAGGAAGCAAAGGCGGACATCTCATTACACCCACGCAAGTCCTGAATTTTACATTTATTATAGCAGAAAACTCACCTTTTACAGTGAAATAGATATTTCACCGCGATAGAGTGATATATTCTATATCACTATATAATCAGTTTGTTGCTGAGCAGTACGGGGTGTACCAAGATGGCAGTGCGGGGTGTACCAAGATGGCAGTGTGGGGGGTGTACCAAGATGGCAGCACGGGGTGTACCAAGATGGCAGCGCGGGGTTTACCAAGATGGCAGCGCGGGGTGTACCAAGATGGCAGCGCGGGGTGTACCAAGATGGCAGCGCGGGGTGTACCAAGATGGCAGCGCGGGGTGTACCAAGATGGCAGCGCGGGGTGTACCAAGATGGCAGCGCGGGGTGTACCAAGATGGCAGCGCGGGGTGTACCAAGATGGCAGCGCGGGGTGTACCAAGATGGCAGCGCGGGGTGTACCAAGATGGCAGCGCGGGGTGTACCAAGATGGCAGTGTGGGGGTGTACCAAGATGGCCGTCGCCACCTTCTACCTGCAGGTTTCTCACTATACTTACTAGAATACAATAATAATATAAATGTAATACTGTGATTCAGTGTATAAGGAGAGTTTACTGCTAAAATAAATGTAAAATTCAGGACTTGTGTGGGTGTAAGAAGATGTCCGCCTCTGCCTCGTCTTCTGTTACATTAGGAAACCTAAACTGTCCCTGATTTCAAAGGAGCTGTCCCTAATTTTAAAAGGACTGTCCCTGATTTCAAAGGAACTGTGCCTGATGTCAAAGGAGCTGTCCCTGATTTCAAAGGGACTGTCTCTGATTTCAAAGGAACTGTCCCTGATTTCAAAGGAGCTGTCCCTAATTTTAAAAGGACTGTCCCTGATTTCAAAGGGACTGTCCCTGATTTCAAAGGGACTTCCCTGATTTCAAAGGAGCTGTCCCTGATTTCAAAGGGACTGTCGCTGATTTCCAAGGAACTGTCCCAAATTTCCAAGGAAATGTCCCTGATTTCAAAGGAACTGTCCCTGATTTCAAAGGAGCTGTCCCTGATTTCAAAGGGACTGTCCCTGATTTCAAAGGAGCTGTCCCTGATTTCAAAGGAACTGTCCCTGATTTCAAAGAAACTGTCCCTGATTTCAAAGGAGCTGTCCCTAATTTTAAAAGGACTGTCCCTGATTTCAAAGGGACTGTCCCTGATTTCAAAGGAGCTGTCACTAATTTTAAAAGGACTGTCCCTGATTTCAAAGGAACTGTGCCTGATGTCAAATGAGCTGTCCCTGATTTCAAAGGAACTGTCCCTGATTTCAAAGGGACTTCCCTGATTTCAAAGGAGCTGTCCCTGATTTCAAAGGGACTGTCCCTGATTTCAAAGGAGCTGTCCCTGATTTCAAAGGGACTGTCCCTGATTTCAAAGGAACTGTCCCTGATTTCAAAGGGACTGTCCCTGATGTCAAAGGGACTGTCCTTGATTTCAAAGGAACTGTCCCTGATTTCAAAGGAGCTGTCCCTAATTTTAAAAGGACTGTCCCTGATTTCAAAGGGACTGTCTCTGATTTCAAAGGAGCTGTCCCTAATTTTAAAAAGACCGTCCCTGATTTCAAAGGAACTGTGCCTGATGTCAAAGGAGCTGTCCCTGATTTCAAAGGAACTGTCCCTGATTTCAAAGGAACTGTCCCTGATTTCAAAGGAGCTGTCCCTGATTTCAAAGGGACTGTCCCTGATTTCAAAGGGACTGTCTCTGATTTCAAAGGAACTGTCCCTGATTTCAAAGGAACTGTCCCTGATTTCAAAGGAGCTGTCCCTGATTTCAAAGGGACTGTCCCTGATTTCAAAGGAGCTGTCCCTGATTTCTAAGGGACTGTCCCTGATTTCAAAGGAACTGTCCCTGATTTCAAAGGGACTGTCCCTGATGTCAAAGGGACTGTCCCTGATTTCAAAGGAACTGTCCCTGATTTCAAAGGAGCTGTCCCTAATTTTAAAAGGACTGTCCCTGATTTCAAAGGGACTGTCTCTGATTTCAAAGGAGCTGTCCCTAATTTTAAAAAGACTGTCCCTGATTTCAAAGGAACTGTGCCTGATGTCAAAGGAGCTGTCCCTGATTTCAAAGGAACTGTCTCTGATTTCAAAGGAGCTGTCCCTGATTTCAAAGGGACTGTCCCTGATTTCAAAGGAGCTGTCCCTGATTTCAAAGGGACTGTCCCTGATTTCAAAGGAACTGTCCCTGATTTCAAAGGGACCGTCCCTGATTTCAAAGGAACTGTGCCTGATGTCAAAGGAGCTGTCCCTGATTTCAAAGGAACTGTCCCTGATTTCAAAGGAACTGTCCCTGATTTCAAAGGAGCTGTCCCTGATTTCAAAGGAGCTGTCCCTGATTTCAAAGGGACTGTCCCTGATTTCAAAGGAGCTGTCCCTGATTTCAAAGGGACTGTCCCTGATTTCAAAGGAACTGTCCCTGATTTCAAAGGGACTGTGCCTGATGTCAAAGGGACTGTCCCTGATTTCAAAGGAACTGTCCCTGATTTCAAAGGAGCTGTCCCTAATTTTAAAAGGACTGTCCCTGATTTCAAAGGGACTGTCTCTGATTTCAAAGGAGCTGTCCCTAATTTTAAAAAGACTGTCCCCGATTTCAAAGGAACTGTGCCTGATGTCAAAGGAGCTGTCCCTGATTTCAAAGGAACTGTCCCTGATTTCAAAGGAGCTGTCCCTGATTTCAAAGGGACTGTCCCTGATTTCAAAGGAGCTGTCCCTGATTTCAAAGGGACTGTCCCTGATTTCAAAGGAACTGTCCCTGATTTCAAAGGGACTGTGCCTGATGTCAAAGGGACTGTCCCTGATTTCAAAGGAACTGTCCCTGATTTCAAAGGAGCTGTCCCTAATTTTAAAAGGACTGTCCCTGATTTCAAAGGGACTGTCTCTGATTTCAAAGGAGCTGTCCCTAATTTTAAAAAGACTGTCCCCGATTTCAAAGGAACTGTGCCTGATGTCAAAGGAGCTGTCCCTGATTTCAAAGGAACTGTCCCTGATTTCAAAGGAGCTGTCCCTGATTTCAAAGGGACTGTCCCTGATTTCAAAGGAGATGTCCCTGATTTCAAAGGAACTGTCCCTGATTTCAAAGAAACTGTCCCTGATTTCAAAGGGACTGTCTCTGATTTCAAAGGAGCTGTCCCTAATTTTAAAAAGACTGTCCCTGATTTCAAAGGAACTGTGCCTGATTTCAAAGGAACTGTCCCTGATATCAAAGGAACTGTCCCTGATTTCAAAGGAACTGTCCCTGATATCAAAGGAACTGTCCCTGATTTCAAAGGAGCTGTCCCTGATTTCAAAGGGACTGTCCCTGATTTCAAAGGGACTGTCTCTGATTTCAAAGGAACTGTCCCTGATTTCAAAGGAGCTGTCCCTAATTTTAAAAAGACTGTCCCTGATTTCAAAGAAACTGTGCCTGATGTCAAAAGAGCTGTCCCTGATTTCAAAGGAACTGTCCCTGATTTCAAAGGAGCTGTCCCTGATTTCAAAGGGACTGTCCCTGATTTCAAAGGAGCTGTCCCTGATTTCAAAGGAACTGTCCCTGATTTCAAAGAAACTGTCCCTGATTTCAAAGGAGCTGTCCCTAATTTTAAAAGGACTGTCCCTGATTTCAAAGGGACTGTCCCTGATTTCAAAGGAGCTGTCACTAATTTTAAAAGGACTGTCCCTGATTTCAAAGGAACTGTGCCTGATGTCAAAGGAGCTGTCCCTGATTTCAAAGGAACTGTCCCTGATTTCAAAGGAGCTGTCCCTGATTTTAAAGGGGCTGTCGCTGATTTCCAAGGAACTGTCCCAAATTTCCAAGGAAATGTCCCTGATTTCAAAGGAACTGTCCCTGATTTCAAAGGAGCTGTCCCTGATTTCAAAGGGACTGTCCCTGATTTCAAAGGAGCTGTCCCTGATTTCAAAGGAACTGTCCCTGATTTCAAAGAAACTGTCCCTGATTTCAAAGGAGCTGTCCCTAATTTTAAAAGGACTGTCCCTGATTTCAAAGGGACTGTCCCTGATTTCAAAGGAGCTGTCACTAATTTTAAAAGGACTGTCCCTGATTTCAAAGGAACTGTGCCTGATGTCAAAGGAGCTGTCCCTGATTTCAAAGGAACTGTCCCTGATTTCAAAGGAACTGTCCCTGATTTCCAAGGAACTGTCCCAAATTTCCAAGGAAATGTCCCTGATTTCAAAGGAACTGTCCCTGATTTCAAAGGAACTGTCCCTGATTTCAAAGAGACTGTCCCTGATTTCAAAGGAACTGTCCCTGATTTCAAAGGAACTGTCCCTGATTTCAAAGGAGCTGTCCCTAATTTTAAAAGGACTGTCCCTGATTTCAAAGGGACTGTCCCTGATTTCAAAGGAGCTGTCACTAATTTTAAAAGGACTGTCCCTGATTTCAAAGGAACTGTGCCTGATGTCAAAGGAGCTGTCCCTGATTTCAAAGGAACTGTCCCTGATTTCAAAGGAGCTGTCCCTGATTTCAAAGGGGCTGTCGCTGATTTCCAAGGAACTGTCCCAAATTTCCAAGGAAATGTCCCTGATTTCAAAGGAACTGTCCCTGATTTCAAAGGAGCTGTCCCTGATTTCAAAGGGACTGTCTCTGATTTCAAAGGAGCTGTCCCTGATTTCAAAGGAACTGTCCCTGATTTCAAAGAAACTGTCCCTGATTTCAAAGGAGCTGTCCCTAATTTTAAAAGGACTGTCCCTGATTTCAAAGGGACTGTCCCTGATTTCAAAGGAGCTGTCACTAATTTTAAAAGGACTGTCCCTGATTTCAAAGGAACTGTGCCTGATGTCAAAGGAGCTGTCCCTGATTTCAAAGGAACTGTCCCTGATTTCAAAGGAGCTGTCCCTGATTTCAAAGGGGCTGTCGCTGATTTCCAAGGAACTGTCCCAAATTTCCAAGGAAATGTCCCTGATTTCAAAGGAACTGTCCCTGATTTCAAAGGAGCTGTCCCTGATTTCAAAGGGACTGTCCCTGATTTCAAAGGAGCTGTCCCTGATTTCAAAGGAACTGTCCCTGATTTCAAAGAAACTGTCCCTAATTTTAAAAGGACTGTCCCTGATTTCAAAGGGACTGTCCCTGATTTCAAAGGAGCTGTCACTAATTTTAAAAGGACTGTCCCTGATTTCAAAGGAACTGTGCCTGATGTCAAAGGAGCTGTCCCTGATTTCAAAGGAACTGTCCCTGATTTCAAAGGAACTGTCCCTGATTTCAAAGGGACTGTCACTGATTTCCAAGGAACTGTCCCAAATTTCCAAGGAAATGTCCCTGATTTCAAAGGAACTGTCCCTGATTTCAAAGGAACTGTCCCTGATTTCAAAGAGACTGTCCCTGATTTCAAAGGAACTGTCCCTGATTTCAAAGGAACTGTCCCTGATTTCAAAGGAGCTGTCCCTAATTTTAAAAGGACTGTCCCTGATTTCAAAGGGACTGTCCCTGATTTCAAAGGAGCTGTCACTAATTTTAAAAGGACTGTCCCTGATTTCAAAGGAACTGTGCCTGATGTCAAAGGAGCTGTCCCTGATTTCAAAGGAACTGTCCCTGATTTCAAAGGAGCTGTCCCTGATTTCAAAGGGACTGTCCCTGATTTCAAAGGAGCTGTCCCTGATTTCAAAGGAACTGTCCCTGATTTCAAAGAAACTGTCCCTGATTTCAAAGGAGCTGTCCCTAATTTTAAAAGGACTGTCCCTGATTTCAAAGGGACTGTCCCTGATTTCAAAGGAGCTGTCACTAATTTTAAAAGGACTGTCCCTGATTTCAAAGGAACTGTGCCTGATGTCAAAGGAGCTGTCCCTGATTTCAAAGGAACTGTCCCTGATTTCAAAGGAACTGTCCCTGATTTCCAAGGAAATGTCCCTGATTTCAAAGGAACTGTCCCTGATTTCAAAGGAACTGTCCCTGATTTCAAAGGGACTGTCCCTGATTTCAAAGAAACTGTCCCTGATTTCAAAGGAGCTGTCCCTAATTTTAAAAGGACTGTCCCTGATTTCAAAGGGACTGTCCCTGATTTCAAAGGAGCTGTCACTAATTTTAAAAGGACTGTCCCTGATTTCAAAGGAACTGTGCCTGATGTCAAAGGAGCTGTCCCTGATTTCAAAGGAACTGTCCCTGATTTCAAAGGAACTGTCCCTGATTTCAAAGGGACTGTCGCTGATTTCCAAGGAACTGTCCCAAATTTCCAAGGAAATGTCCCTGATTTCAAAGGAACTGTCCCTGATTTCAAAGGAACTGTCCCTGATTTCAAAGAAACTGTCCCTGATTTCAAAGGAGCTGTCCCTAATTTTAAAAGGACTGTCCCTGATTTCAAAGGGACTGTCCCTGATTTCAAAGGAGCTGTCACTAATTTTAAAAGGACTGTCCCTGATTTCAAAGGAACTGTGCCTGATGTCAAAGGAGCTGTCCCTGATTTCAAAGGAACTGTCCCTGATTTCAAAGGAGCTGTCCCTGATTTCAAAGGGACTGTCGCTGATTTCCAAGGAACTGTCCCAAATTTCCAAGGAAATGTCCCTGATTTCAAAGGAACTGTCCCTGATTTCAAAGGAGCTGTCCCTGATTTCAAAGGGACTGTCCCTGATTTCAAAGGAGCTGTCCCTGATTTCAAAGGAACTGTCCCTGATTTCAAAGGGACTGTCCCTGATTTCAAAGGAACTGTCCCTGATTTCAAAGGGACTGTCGCTGATTTCCAAGGAACTGTCCCAAATTTCCAAGGAAATGTCCCTGATTTCAAAGGAACTGTCCCTGATTTCAAAGGAACTGTCCCTGATTTCAAAGGGACTGTCCCTGATTTCAAAGGAACTGTCCCTGATTTCAAAGGAACTGTCCCTGATTTCAAAGGAGCTGTCCCTAATTTTAAAAGGACTGTCCCTGATTTCAAAGGGACTGTCCCTGATTTCAAAGGAGCTGTCACTAATTTTAAAAGGACTGTCCCTGATTTCAAAGGAACTGTGCCTGATGTCAAAGGAGCTGTCCCTGATTTCAAAGGAACTGTCCCTGATTTCAAAGGAGCTGTCCCTGATTTCAAAGGGGCTGTCGCTGATTTCCAAGGAACTGTCCCAAATTTCCAAGGAAATGTCCCTGATTTCAAAGGAACTGTCCCTGATTTCAAAGGAGCTGTCCCTGATTTCAAAGGGACTGTCCCTGATTTCAAAGGAGCTGTCCCTGATTTCAAAGAAACTGTCCCTGATTTCAAAGGAGCTGTCCCTAATTTTAAAAGGACTGTCCCTGATTTCAAAGGGACTGTCCCTGATTTCAAAGGAGCTGTCACTAATTTTAAAAGGACTGTCCCTGATTTCAAAGGAACTGTGCCTGATGTCAAAGGAGCTGTCCCTGATTTCAAAGGAACTGTCCCTGATTTCAAAGGAGCTGTCCCTGATTTCAAAGGGGCTGTCGCTGATTTCCAAGGAACTGTCCCAAATTTCCAAGGAAATGTCCCTGATTTCAAAGGAACTGTCCCTGATTTCAAAGGAGCTGTCCCTGATTTCAAAGGGACTGTCCCTGATTTCAAAGGAGCTGTCCCTGATTTCAAAGGAACTGTCCCTGATTTCGTAGAAACTGTCCCTGATTTCAAAGGAGCTGTCCCTAATTTTAAAAGGACTGTCCCTGATTTCAAAGGGACTGTCCCTGATTTCAAAGGAGCTGTCACTAATTTTAAAAGGACTGTCCCTGATTTCAAAGGAACTGTGCCTGATGTCAAAGGAGCTGTCCCTGATTTCAAAGGAACTGTCCCTGATTTCAAAGGAACTGTCCCTGATTTCAAAGGGACTGTCGCTGATTTCCAAGGAACTGTCCCAAATTTCCAAGGAAATGTCCCTGATTTCAAAGGAACTGTCCCTGATTTCAAAGGAACTGTCCCTGATTTCAAAGGAGCTGTCCCTAATTTTAAAAGGACTGTCCCTGATTTCAAAGGGACTGTCCCTGATTTCAAAGGAGCTGTCCCTGATTTCAAAGGAACTGTCCCTGATTTCAAAGGAGCTGTCCCTGATTTCAAAGGGACTGTCCCTGATTTCAAAGGAGCTGTCCATGATTTCAAAGGGACTGTCCCTGATTTCAAAGGAACTGTCCCTGATGTCAAAGGGACTGTCCCTGATGTCAAAGGGACTGTCTCTGATTTCAAAGGAACTGTCCCTGATTTCAAAGGAACTGTCCCTGATTTCAAAGGAGCTGTCCCTAATTTTAAAAGGACTGTCCCTGATTTCAAAGGAACTGTCCCTGATTTTAAAGGAGCTGTCCCTGATTTCAAAGGGACTGTCCCTGATTTCAAAGGAGCTGTCCCTGATTTCAAAGGGACTGTCCCTGATTTCAAAGGGACTGTCCCTGATGTCAAAGGGACTGTCTCTAATTTCAAAGGAACTGTCCCTGATTTCAAAGGAACTGTCCCTGATTTCAAAGGAGCTGTCCCTAATTTTAAAAGGACTGTCCCTGATTTCAAAGGGACTGTCTCTGATTTCAAAGGAACTGTCCCTGATTTCAAAGGAGCTGTCCCTAATTTTAAAAGGACTGTCCCTGATTTCAAAGGAACTGTGCCTGATTTCAAAGGAGCTGTCCCTGATTTCAAAGGAACTGTCCCTGATTTCAAAGGAGCTGTCCCTGATTTCAAAGGGACTGTCCCTGATTTCAAAGGAGCTGTCCATGATTTCAAAGGGACTGTCCCTGATTTCAAAGGAACTGTCCCTGATTTCAAAGGGACTGTCCCTGATGTCAAAGGGACTGTCTCTGATTTCAAAGGAACTGTCCCTGATTTCAAAGGAACTGTCCCTGATTTCAAAGGAGCTGTCCCTAATTTTAAAAGGACTGTCCCTGATTTCAAAGGAACTGTCCCTGATTTCAAAGGAGCTGTCCCTGATTTCAAAGGGACTGTCCCTGATTTCAAAGGAGCTGTCCCTGATTTCAAAGGGACTGTCCCTGATTTCAAAGGGACTGTCCCTGATTTCAAAGGGACTGTCCCTGATGTCAAAGGGACTGTCTCTAATTTCAAAGGAACTGTCCCTGATTTCAAAGGAACTGTCCCTGATTTCAAAGGAGCTGTCCCTAATTTTAAAAGGACTGTCCCTGATTTCAAAGGGACTGTCTCTGATTTCAAAGGAACTGTCCCTGATTTCAAAGGAGCTGTCCCTAATTTTAAAAGGACTGTCCCTGATTTCAAAGGAACTGTGCCTGATTTCAAAGGGACTGTCCCTGATTTCAAAGGAGCTGTCACTAATTTTAAAAGGACTGTCCCTGATTTCAAAGGAACTGTGCCTGATGTCAAAGGAGCTGTCCCTGATTTCAAAGGAACTGTCCCTGATTTCAAAGGAACTGTCCCTGATTTCAAAGGGACTGTCGCTGATTTCCAAGGAACTGTCCCAAACTTCCAAGGAAATGTCCCTGATTTCAAAGGAACTGTCCCTGATTTCAAAGGAACTGTCCCTGATTTCAAAGAAACTGTCCCTGATTTCAAAGGAGCTGTCCCTAATTTTAAAAGGACTGTCCCTGATTTCAAAGGGACTGTCCCTGATTTCAAAGGAGCTGTCCCTGATTTCAAAGGAACTGTCCCTGATTTCAAAGGAGCTGTCCCTGATTTCAAAGGGACTGTCCCTGATTTCAAAGGAGCTGTCCATGATTTCAAAGGGACTGTCCCTGATTTCAAAGGAACTGTCCCTGATTTCAAAGGGACTGTCCCTGATGTCAAAGGGACTGTCTCTGATTTCAAAGGAACTGTCCCTGATTTCAAAGGAACTGTCCCTGATTTCAAAGGGACTGTCGCTGATTTCCAAGGAACTGTCCCTGATTTCAAAGGAACTGTCCCTGATTTCAAAGGAGCTGTCCCTGATTTCAAAGGAACTGTCCCTGATTTCAAAGGAACTGTCCCTGATTTCAAAGGAGCTGTCCCTGATTTCAAAGGAACTGTCCCTGATTTCAAAGGGACTGTCCCTGATGTCAAAGGGACTGTCTCTGATTTCAAAGGAACTGTCCCTGATTTCAAAGGAACTGTCCCTGATTTCAAAGGAGCTGTCCCTAATTTTAAAAGGACTGTCCCTGATTTCAAAGGAACTGTCCCTGATTTCAAAGGAGCTGTCCCTGATTTCAAAGGGACTGTCCCTGATTTCAAAGGAGCTGTCCCTGATTTCAAAGGGACTGTCCCTGATTTCAAAGGGACTGTCCCTGATTTCAAAGGGACTGTCCCTGATGTCAAAGGGACTGTCTCTAATTTCAAAGGAACTGTCCCTGATTTCAAAGGAACTGTCCCTGATTTCAAAGGAGCTGTCCCTAATTTTAAAAGGACTGTCCCTGATTTCAAAGGGACTGTCTCTGATTTCAAAGGAACTGTCCCTGATTTCAAAGGAGCTGTCCCTAATTTTAAAAGGACTGTCCCTGATTTCAAAGGAACTGTGCCTGATTTCAAAGGGACTGTCCCTGATTTCAAAGGAGCTGTCACTAATTTTAAAAGGACTGTCCCTGATTTCAAAGGAACTGTGCCTGATGTCAAAGGAGCTGTCCCTGATTTCAAAGGAACTGTCCCTGATTTCAAAGGAACTGTCCCTGATTTCAAAGGGACTGTCGCTGATTTCCAAGGAACTGTCCCAAATTTCCAAGGAAATGTCCCTGATTTCAAAGGAACTGTCCCTGATTTCAAAGGAACTGTCCCTGATTTCAAAGAAACTGTCCCTGATTTCAAAGGAGCTGTCCCTAATTTTAAAAGGACTGTCCCTGATTTCAAAGGGACTGTCCCTGATTTCAAAGGAGCTGTCCCTGATTTCAAAGGAACTGTCCCTGATTTCAAAGGAGCTGTCCCTGATTTCAAAGGGACTGTCCCTGATTTCAAAGGAGCTGTCCATGATTTCAAAGGGACTGTCCCTGATTTCAAAGGAACTGTCCCTGATTTCAAAGGGACTGTCCCTGATGTCAAAGGGACTGTCTCTGATTTCAAAGGAACTGTCCCTGATTTCAAAGGAACTGTCCCTGATTTCAAAGGGACTGTCGCTGATTTCCAAGGAACTGTCCCTGATTTCAAAGGAACTGTCCCTGATTTCAAAGGAGCTGTCCCTGATTTCAAAGGAACTGTCCCTGATTTCAAAGGAACTGTCCCTGATTTCCAAGGATGTACAAAGAGCAAATGACTCCTGCGCTTAAGGGGTGGCCTTGCGGCTGGTATCCGGAAAATGCGATTCAGGTCAAATTGTAGTAAATTCAGGCTGTGCTGCCACTCTCAACGGGTCGTGGTAACCCAAAGAAAATACTGGAAAAGAGAAATGGACAGAGGGCGCACCAGCCTAGCGCATTATCTTTAAAACAATTTATTGTAATAGACATGTATACACATTATACTCACAAAACGATTATGAAACACGGGCAATAAGCAATGAGGGACCAGCAGGGGTCTCCACTGGGCATCCTCAGCTGCCGCAGGCCGTGGAAGGATGTAGACCTCCAAAAAAACGCTTTTTTGGAGGTCTACATCCTTCCACGGCGTGCGGCAGCTGAGGATGCCCAGTGGAGACCCCTGCTGGTCCCTCATTGCTTATTGCCCGTGTTTCATAATCGTTTTGTGAGTATAATGTGTATACATGTCTATTACAATAAATTGTTTTAAAGATAATGCGCTAGGCTGGTGCGCCCTCTGTCCATTTCTCTTTTCCTGATTTCCAAGGAGCTGTCCCTGACTTCAAAGGGACTGTCCTTGATTTCAAAGGAACTGTCCCTGGTGTCAAAGGAACTGTCCCTGGTGTCAAAGGAACTGTCCCTGGTGTCAAAGGAACTGTCCCTGGTGTCAAAGGAACTGTCCCTGGTGTCAAAGGGACTGTCCCTGATTTCAAAGGGACTGTCCCTGACTTCAAAGGGACTGTCCTTGATTTCAAAGGAACTGTCCCTGGTGTCAAAGGAACTGTCCCTGGTGTCAAAGGAACTGTCCCTGGTGTCAAAGGGACTGTCCCTGATTTCAAAGGGACTGTCCCTGACTTCAAAGGGACTGTCCTTGATTTCAAAGGAACTGTCCCTGATGTCAAAGGAACTGTCCCTGGTGTCAAAGGAACTGTCCCTGGTGTCAAAGGGACTGTCCCTGATTTCAAAGGGACTGTCCCTGACTTCAAAGGGACTGTCCTTGATTTCAAAGGAACTGTCCCTGATGTCAAAGGAACTGTCCCTGGTGTCAAAGGAACTGTCCCTGGTGTCAAAGGGACTGTCCCTGATTTCAAAGGGACTGTCCCTGATTTCCAAGGAGCTGTCCCTGATTTCAAATGAGCTGTCCCTAATTTGGAACAAAGCCCCTCTGTCCCTCTTTCCTCCTCATTAGTGCATCATTTTGGTCTGATCTCTAGAGTTGTACATAAAATTCACTATTTATCTTTCAAATAGTGTTTCCCAGCGCTAAACCTTTTATTCAGTTTCTACATTGTTATATTTGTACATTTTAGGCCAAAATAAAGGAAAATAATACTTGTAAAAATAAAAGCACTCGTGGATTTAACCAATATATATATATATTTTAATAATTCTCCTTTAAGGGGCGTGGCAGGGGTGTGTCTTACGCCTACATGCTTTTGCTAATAGGTATCCCTTATTCCCATCTCAAAAAGTTGGGAGGCATGCTATTGGAACGCATAGCGGCCATGTTGGAACACGTGGCGCATACGCAGTAAGTTGTTCTAGTCCGTACGTCACTTCCGGTAGCAGAATCCGATAGGTAGCGCTATTCTGACAGAACATCGCTATATTAGGGGAAGGAGGAGGAGAACCCGCTGACATAGGAGGGATTGTCACCCGGACAGTACGGCTGTACAATCATGTGTCTGGATTTCAGGCTGCCTGGACCCCGGACACATTGCAGTCACTCCGTCACCATGCCTAGATAAGATCTTTTGTTACTGCACAGCCCGGGCCCTTCCCAGCCTTATACAATGGAGCCCCGGCTCCCCTCTACACCTGCAATTCTCCCTTCCTGCCACTAGGTGCTGCTGCTTCTACATGCAGGCCAATTGGATCGTCATTTTACAGCATCCCCAGTGTGCTCCACCCGAGGCCCGCTGTCCTCCAAGTCCTGCACCCCTAGGTATGCCACTGTTCACCAATGTCAGGGGGTACCCAGAGCATGTGCCACCCGGGGCAGATCCAATATCTGGCACCCCCCCAGCACAAATCCATCCATTCCCCCGCCCCACACACATCTGCGGATACCTGTCTATGGCCTCCGATGGCTGCAGACAGTTGCGGACACTCAAAAAGCAAAGTTTCGGTCCGCATTTAAACTAACATGGCGTGATTATCTGCAGTTAGGGACAGTCTGCGCACAAGTGCGATCATCGGTTCCTAACCACAGGTAATCACTCCAGGTGCAATTACAGGTTAGCAGTTATTGCCAATATCAGAGGGTCTGGCCTGATACTCATTTCCTAAGCTGTGCTGCTACCTGGAGGTCTGGAAAACATAGCCCATAATGACCCATTGACACCTTGTCATTCTTGTGTCATGCTGTGTTGTGCATTAAGGCTGATAATTAATTTTGAATCTGATCCAAAGTACAAAAATGGACAAAAAAGTACATGCAGCATATAATGTTTTTTGCTGCACAAGACAACGCATGGCACTGCTTTAGCAGCTAGAGCTGCACTGCCTTGAAATGACCCTCCGGGTGCCTTGAATGATCTGCCTGGAAGTGAATGGCATAGTCTCTCTGAGGACATCTTGTGGCCAATAATTGATATTACTAGACCTTTGGGTCTTAACCACTTTACCACCGGAGGATTTTCCTGCTTTACGTCTGGGCCACTTTTTGTGATTCGGCACTGTGAGATTTTAACTGACAATTGCGCGGTCATGCAGCGCCGTACCCAAACGAAATTTACGTCCTTTTTTTCCCACAAACAGAGCTTTCTTTTGGTGGTATTTGATTATCTCTGCGATTTTTATTTTTTGCGATATTAATAAAAAAAAAGGGACAATTTTGAAAAAATAACAATATTTTTCTACTTTGACAGTTAAAAAATATCCAATATATTCAATTTTGTCATATATTTAGGTCAAAATGTATTTAGCTACATGTCTTTGACAAAAAAATTCTCAGTGAGCGTATTTTTAACCACTTTAAGACCAGAAGATTTGACCCCATTCCTGACTAGGCCATATTTTGCGATTCGGCACTGCCTTATTTTAATGGACAATTGTGCGGTCATGCGAAGCTGTACCCAAATTAAACTGACGTCCTTTTCTTCCCCACAAATAGAGCTTTCTTTTGGTGGTATTTGATCACCTGTGCGATTTTTACTTTTTGCGCTATAAACAAAAAAAAAGCGACAATTTTGAAAAAATAACAATATTTTTCAAATTTTTTTATATGAAATCCCCCCCCCCCCCCCCCAAATGTAAAAATCAAACATTTTTAACATTTTAGGCAAATTTGTTTTCTGCTACATATTTTTGGTAAAAAAAAATCGCAATAAGCGAATTTTGATTGGTTTGCGCAAAAGTTATCGCAGCTACTAACTACGGGAAATTTATGTCATTTTTATTGTTTTTTTTTTTTTTAACTAGTAATGGCGGCAATCTGGCGGCAATCTGCAATTTCTTTTGCGGGACTGCGACATTGCGGCGGACAGATCGGACCCTTGACTGACATTTTTTACACTTTTGGGGGGACCAGTGACATTACTACAGTAATCAGTGCTATACATATGCACTGTTACTGTAAAAATGACGCTGGCAGGGAAGGGGTTAACTTTTATTGGTGATCAAGGGGTTAATGTATGCCTGGTGCTTACTAACGTGTGTGGGGAGGGGACTATGTGACACAGGCACAGATCGCAGGTTCAGCTATGCTGAATCCTGCAATCTGACCCTGCCTGTCACTTAGGAGATCCGCCCGCTTTGTTTACACAAGTGGGCGGATCTCCACACTCGATCCCCAACGATCGGGGAAGAGCAGCGGTGATCACTACCACTCCTCCCCTGGCCCGACTCCCACTGCGCCGCCGAGAGAGGGGAATGTCTAGTGACGTAGGTCTACGTCACCAGACGATAACGAGCCACTGTGCCGCAGTAGCAGCACAGTGAGCAGTGCTAAAGTGGTTAATTGTCTAAAGGTGCCACCAATCAAGGGCCTTTATAAGAGAGAAGACGAGCAACTCCTTCAGCTCTGAGGAAACCAGCGATTGGCTGGTGAAATGCGCCAGCACCGCGTCATTCTGCCTGCATCATCTGGGATTCCGTTGACCCTATGCCCTACAGCTGCTGAGAACGTAAGCCTCAACATACGTCCGTGGTGACGTCAGGCCGCAAACCCGCCCCCCTCCCCTTTACGCTCGTTTGAGCCCAGGAGGCAGCGAGGAAGCGTTTCGGCTGGGTCTCATTCACCGCCACACACCATCTACCTGCAGCCTGCATACTTGGATCTCGCACTCTGTGTCGGCAAATAGAACAGCAAATGGAACAGCCTTTGTCAACCAAGGAGGTATCGTGATTCCACTCTCAACATACAGAGTATTCTGAGCTTTTTTCAACTGAGCAATCAACCTCTATGCCCAGGACTGTCCAATCATGAAAAGGTATGTGGGTAGTTCTCAGATATTGTGTTACCATAATCCCTAGATTAATTGATAAAGAAAAAGGGAATGACCCCCTGGAAGGGTGGGACTTTAAAGGTAACTAATGAGGATCTTTCGAAAAAGATAGAATTAATTAAAATATTTAACAATTTATTGAAAGAAATGTGAATGAAAGAGATCAATCAAACAGTAATAATACATTCAATGTATAATACAATACAGTTGCAGATGCATGACAGAGTCCAACGCGTTTCGAAATTTGTATAGTACCAAAATCTTCCTCAGGGAATCTGTATGTTTTCCTGGAAAGCATAATCATATGCCAAAAGTGAAACCAAGAGAACAAAAGCAAAAATACAAAAACATACATTAGTGTGTTACATCAATCATATCAAGGTTTTGCATATGCGACAACATGTTGTTCCATCTCAGGAGGTAATATATCAAGGGGGAAGGAGAGAGGGGGGAAGGGGGAGGGGGGGGAAGGAAGAGGGAGTGGGGGAGGGGGAAAGGGAGAAGAGAGGATGGTAGGGGAGGGGGGGTTTTGTACACATACCGGAAAATGTCCGGAGCCGCTCATATTGTCCACGGGGAGATATGTATGGGTCCCGCAGGGTGGGAGCTAGAATCAGGTATTTATATTATTTTCTATAACCTGTAAATAATAATGCAGTGTCAGAAAAGTTCACTCCAAGGATGAGTTCCCTTAAGTATATAGTTACGGATCACTTCACCTGTTGTAATGATCCAAAGGGGGAATAGGTGTGTGAAAAATACGGAAGAAAGGGATCATTCAAGTGACGGAGAGGATTCCAGTCACCTTTGGTTATCCCAAACTAAAGGTGCCTATTAGGACTTAATAGATGGTGACCCCTAAAAACGAGAAGAAGGGGGGGGGGGGAAGACATAAAACGAGGAAGTACTGGAGAGCAAGGAGCTCAAAATATAGATTATCCACAGTTGGAATTATTTTGTTATTTGGGGTATCTTACCTCCGTGTAGATAAAGAGTAAATAACAGCCAAATCCAATGCCACTTCAGCAGATGAAGTATCTACTTGGGGGTGTGCTTTTTATCCCAGAGTGGTTGAATATAGATATTGGTATTATGCTTGTGTCTAAAATATAAAAAGTTTTATATTGCATCTATCTGGTTACCTATCCAGGATATTGTATATGGCAGGAGTGTCCCCAATAAAAGTATAAATATAAATACCGTAGGATGAAAAGAGGTGGCAGACACCCAATGACAATGTCTTCCAAGCGGGGACGGATGAAAACCCCCACGGCTGATTATACAGCTAGTGGGGTTCGCCCATAGATCTGAAGGAGTAAATATGTATAAGATGTAAAATAAAGTTCACCTTGATGAAAGTACCCAAAGCATTCCAACGATCCAAAATTTCCCCTAAAAAAGGTTACTTACTTAGCTGTAGGGAGGGTTGGAGGAACGACAATTCTGTCCTATCACGGAGAGATCACTCACCGGACTGATTCTCGGCGTTCCCTAAAGTATCATAACGAGGCCCGTGATTTGCCAATGGGCATCGCGAGGTTTAGAGTGATGTCGTCATTTCCGTCTGTTTAATCTCGAGTAAAATACCGCGAGTCTAGGACGGTGACATCACATCCGGTTTGGGCGTATAATCCAGCACTTCACGGGACGTAGCCGCGGTGATGGACTTCCGCCCTCACTTGCAAAAGGGGCAAGACAATAATATCCGCCCTTGATTCCAACAATTGGTACATCTTTGATGCCAAATAGGACAATGAAGTGTTTTAACAAAGTGTGATCCAACCATAAATATGTCGGAGTCATAATAATAAAGATTATACGAAAGTTTCAAGAGATGCCAATTTTTCATTATGGATACTTGGTCTAGTAGATACAGAAGGGGAAATCTTATAAGATATCGCCCCGGCACGGGTGGTGGCGTTTAACCCTTAGATGGTCGGGGGTTCAAGCATGGAATTCCCACAGAGATTGTAGGAAATTAATCCAGCTGTATAACGCATATGCTCTCCAGATAAAAGATGGGACATCCAAAATAGATTTTGGGTCCCAAGGAGAGTAGTCTCACCCGTGCCGGGCTCCCAGCTGCGGGATATCTCTCCAAAGGAACAAATATGGAAACATGAGATCACATGATTATGACATCCAGACAGCCGGGCAGTGGACCCCCTGGGAGACGGGAAGGGAAAAAGAAAGGGAGGGGGGAGGGAGGGTTTTGGATTGAAGTGGAAGGATAATTACCTGATTGGATGTTTTTGGAGAAACAGATGTTCGTCGCATCATGCAATTACATGACTGGAGTTGCAAAATATAATATAACAATTAAATACATAAATATATCAAAATAAATATAAAGAGGCCACTAAGAGATATGCATTTAGCCAGGATGAGGCTAAATGCAAACAGCATTCATCCTCAGAGTGCTTGTCAGAGTCCTCCAGGGGGATAAGGAATAGGAGGAAGAGACGCCAAAGATAGCTCTGAATTAATCAGAGGGAGCATTGAAAGCATATAGAGCAGATAAGGTAGAGGGAAAAATATGGGGAGAGGGGGGAGGGGGGGAAAGAAAGGGAAGAAGGGGGGGGGGGAAAAAAAGGGGGGAGGGGGGAGAGGGGGGAAGGGGGAGGAAGGGTAGTTTGGAAAGGAGGGAAAGCAAGGAAAAAAGAGACAAGAGGGATGAAAGATGAGGGGGAGTCGATCCTAGATCTCAAAAACAAAAGGGAGAAGGGCTACTCAAAGGGAAGATCCTTAATCTGTCTTTCCTGAGACGAATCCCTCCAAGAAAGGTCTGTAGCTAGCTGTTTCATTCAGGCCAGGGGGGGTCGTTGCCCCAAGTCTCGCAATCCAGCGCATTTCATGCTGGAGAAGCTGCTTGTTCCAATCGCCCCCCCTGGCCGGAATGTGTACCCTTTCAAGGGCGTAAAATGTAACTTTGGGGGTCCTGTATCTGTGCGCGAAGGCCATGTGTCGGCCCAGTGGCAAATAGAGATTGCCAATGTCGAGGCTTTGCATATGTTTGCTAATGCGTTTCCCAAGTTCTTGTTTGGTTTTACCAACATAAAAGGCCTTACATTCACACCGCATCAGATACACGACCCCCCTAGTTTTACAATTAACGAAGTGTTTCGAATGATGTATTTCACCATTGGGGAGCTTGGTGCTTTTGCAGCGGACTATCACCCTACATTGGTCACAATTGCCGCAGGGAAATGTCCCTTTGTCGCGACAGGGGTCTCCTCTCTCTGCCCCCTTATATTCACTTTGGACTAGATCGTCCATCATGGAGGTGGCTCTTCTGTATGTGATAGCAGGGGAAGGAGTTACTATCTGTTCAAGGATAGGATCTTCCCTCAATATTGCCCAATGCTTTTTGAGAATTCCATGAATTTCAGTATGTTCATTGGAGTAGTCAAGAATAATTCTAGGTGGGTTCTTTATAGGTGCCCTTTCCCTTTTGGAGGTTTTGAAAAGTGGTTCCTGTCTCTTCATAATTTGTACCCTATTGAAGTTTTTTCTAAGACACGTCTTAGAATATCCTTTTTCGAGGAGTCTCTGTGTAAGTTCCCCTGCCTTTTCCCTAAAGTCCCTTTCTAGGGAGCAATTTCTCTTAATTCGTAAATATTGCGAAAATGGGATTGATCTCTTGAGTGGCTCAGGATGAAAACTAGCTGCATGCAGCAAGGTATTCCCTGCTGTGGACTTCCTAAATAGGGTTGTTGATATATGGCCTTCATCACTTTTGTGAATAGTGATATCCAGGAAGTCCACAGATTTTGGGTCATGATGCATGGTAAAATATAAATTCATATCATTTTGGTTTAATTTTATGAGCCATTCCTCAAGGAGTTCCACCGGACCGTCCCATACCAGGAAAATATCGTCGATGTACCTCTGCCACATGACTACGTGGCAGAAGTACATCGACAAGTCCTCACTGGTGATAATATTATGTTCCCATTCCCCCAGGTACAGGTTAGCATAGGATGGGGCACAACAAGTCCCCATCGCTACTCCCTGTACCTGGAGGTAATGGGAACCCTGAAAAGAAAACACGTTATGCTCCAAGATAAATCTCAGAACTTCCAAAATAAACATATTGTATCTTAGTTCCTGAGGGCCTCGCTGTTTCAAAATCTTGGTTATGGCAAGAAGACCTTTCTCATGTGGTATGGAGTTGTATAGACACTCCGCATCTATAGTTGCAAGTAGAGCATTGGGTGGAATGGTCACACCTTCTAAGATTTGAAGCATGTGAATAGTATCCTTGGTATAGGAGGTTAGGCCAGTAACATGAGGTCTTAAGTGGGCATCCACTACCCGGCTCGCTGTTTCGGTGATACTGCCATTCCCCGAAACTATGGGACGGCCCGGTGGATTCCTGAGATCTTTGTGGATCTTAGGTAAACAATAGAAAGTGGGAATACGGGGATATGGTGTCCTCATGTATTCCCACAATTCAACTGTGATTGTGCCTGTTTCATTCACATTTTTTTCAATAAATTGTTAAATATTTTAATTAATTCTATCTTTTTCGAAAGATCCTCATTAGTTACCTTTAAAGTCCCACCCTTCCAGGGGGTCATTCCCTTTTTCTTTATCGGACTGTCCAATCATTTGCCTTATTATTTACATACTTGGACTGTTAGTACCGATTCACACTGCCGCAACCTCTAAGTCGCCTCATAAGGGGTGACTTCTAGCGCAACTTCAGCGCAACTTAGCGCAACTTCAGCGCGACTTGTGAATTTTTTTACGCGACTTATATGATAGACGACTTTGTACGACTTTGTATTTGGCCAATCAGAATATGATGTTTTTTGGATTTAGTGTTTGGGGGGTCTAAAAAGTGTCCCTGTGAAGTTTCATCACTGTAGCATGTCCAGAACCAGAAAAAAAAGAGCATTTTTTTTATAATTTTTATTAGCACATGAATATGTCTTCCTTCCACCTGGCCGTTTTTCTTGCAGGCATTTATCGAGCATTTTTGGAGGCAGGCATGACTTTTTTTTGGATTTAGTGACTGGGGGGGTCTAAAAAGTGTCCCTGTGAAGTTTCATCTCTGTAGCATGTCCAGAACCAGAAAAAAAAAGAGCATTTTTCTTATAATTATTAATACAGCAGTGTGGCGGCTTCTCACCTTGCATTTTTTATTACTGGCATTTATCGGGCATTTTTGGAGGCAGGCATGACTTTTTTTTGGATTTAGTGTCTGGGGGGGTCTAAAAAGTGTCCCTGTGAAGTTTCATCTCTGTAGCATGTCCAGAACCAGGAAAAAAAAGAGCACTACACCTTGCATTTTTTTTATTTCTGGCATTTATCGGGCATTTTTTGGGCGTCTCTGGAGGCAGGCATGTCTTTTTTGGATTTAGTGTCTGGGGTGTCTAAAAAGTGTACCTGTGAAGTTTCAGCTCTGTAGCATGTCCAGAACCCACACTTAACCCACACTGCTGTATTAATAATTATGAGAAAAATGCTTTTTTTTCTGGTTCTGGACATGCTACAGAGATGAAACTTCACAGGGACACTTTTTCGACCCCCCCCCCCCCCCCAGACACTAAATCCAAAAAAGACATGCCTGCCTCCAGAGACGCCCAAAAAATGCCAGATAAATGCCAGCAATAAAAAATGCAAGGTGTAGAGAAGCCGCCACACTGCTGTATTAATAATTATAAGAAAAAAGAGCATTTTTCTTATAATTTTTATTAGCACATGAATATGTCTTCTCTCCACCTGGCCGTTTTTCTTGCAGGCATTTATCGGGCATTTTTGGAGGCAGGCATGACTTTTTTTGGATTTAGTGTCTGGGGGGGGTCTAAAAAGCGTCCATGTGAAGTTTCATCACTGTAGCACGTCCAGAACCAGAAAAAAAAAGCATTTTTCTTATAATTTTTATTAGCACATGAATATGTCTTCTCTCCACCTGGCCGTTTTTCTTGCAGGCATTTATCGGGCATTTTTGGAGGCAGGCATGGCTTTTTTTGGATTTAGTGTCTGGGGGGTCTAAAAAATGTCCCTGTGAAGTTTCATCTCTGTAGCATGTCCAGAACCAGAAAAAAAGAGCATTTTTCTTATAATTATTAATACAGCAGTGTGGAGGCTTCTCTACACCTTGCATTTTTTATTGCTGGCATTTATCTGGCATTTTTTGGGCGTCTCTGGAGGCAGGCATGTCTTTTTTGGATTTAGTGTCGGGGGGGGGGGGTCGAAAAAGTGTCCCTGTGAAGTTTCATCTCTGTAGCATGTCCAGAACCAGAAAAAAAAGCATTTTTCTCATAATTATTAATACAGCAGCGTGGGTTCAGTGTGGGTTCTGGACATGCTACAGAGCTGAAACTTCACAGGTACACTTTTTAGACACCCCAGACACTAAATCCAAAAAAGACATGCCTGCCTCCAGAGACGCCCAAAAAATGCCCGATAAATGCCAGAAATAAAAAAATGCAAGGTGTAGTGCTCTTTTTTTTCCTGGTTCTGGACATGCTACAGAGATGAAACTTCACAGGGACACTTTTTAGACCCCCCCCCCAGACACTAAATCCAAAAAAAAGTCATGCCTGCCTCCAAAAATGCCCGATAAATGCCAGTAATAAAAAATGCAAGGTGAGAAGCCGCCACACTGCTGTATTAATAATTATAAGAAAAATTCTCTTTTTTTTTCTGGTTCTGGACATGCTACAGAGATGAAACTTCACAGGGACATTTTTTAGACCCCCCAGACACTAAATCCAAAAAAAGTCATGCCTGCCTCCAAAAATGCCCGATAAATGCCTGCAAGAAAAACGGCCAGGTGGAGAGAAGACATATTCATGTGCTAATAAAAATTATAAGAAAAATGCTCTTTTTTTCTTGTTCAGGACCACTTTTATGGAAAGTCGGATCACAAGTCGCTTCAAATAAGACAAGGAGGCGACTCTCATTGAAGTCTATGGGACAAGTCGGATCACAGGTCGCCTCAAAGTAGTACAGGACCCTTTTTTGAAGTCGGAGCGACTTCAGTAGTGCCAATTAAGAGGGCACTCATTGATTAACATTGCTTTTGTTATGTCAAGCGACTTGGGGCGACTTGAGGGCACACAAGTCGCCTCACAAGTCGCGCTAGTGTGAATGGGCTCTTAGTACCGGGACGCCCCCTCTGGACAACCCCAGTACTTCTGGCATTTCACCCTTTCTCCTGCTTCATATTCTACCAATTTTTGTTGAACATGTGTAGCTGTGGGATCCAATCCATGTTATATCCAACTACACACTAAGTGCAAGTAGTTCTTAGGACTTGTTATTCCTTGGCGAATGCTCCATTCACCCATTTATTTACATATATCCCAAGACCTGCACCCTATTTATGTATGTTTTGCTGCAGCAAATCCCATTGTGTTTTTATATTATATATGTTTTTTATTTTGTGGTCTGTTCTACACCATGAGTCACCTGTTGAAATTTTTGCTCAAATAAAGTTTATTCACGATTCTTTAGTGTCCATAGTTGACTCCTTCAGGGGGGAACTTTGTTTTCTCCTTCCTTTGGATCATGAAATGAATGGCATTGTGAAGCATTACCTGTGTTCTAACATTCGATAACTGTGTCCTTTTTCCTTATCACAGCTGTGCTGGTCCTTGGAGTTCTGGAGAAGGTGGCCTGTTTCTAACAGCTTTGGCACTACCAGAAAGGTTGGAAAACATGTCCTGTTACTATATAGATCACACCTCTGCTTTATTAACATATCACTGGCATATTCAAAAAAGGGGTAATGATCTGGTTTCCACCAAAACACTCCTCCATCCCAAAATACATATACAAGCACGAAAAATTGGCCCGCGGGACTTTGTATGAGGTACGTGTTTGGTGGCTGGAGAACAATTAAGTACACAATCGATGAATAAAGCAATATTTGTTTTATTGCATAATATGCACAGGTTGTAAAGATACAAATAGTAACATGTGCTCAATGGCACATGATGTAGCTCAAGGGCTGTAATGTAAATGATATACAACACAGGCAATATTATAACATATATTGGCAAACATCTTGGTGTAACCACTCAGTTTGAAACAAAGCATGAATAGTGTGCTGAGATGACATGACAGTAGAATATAAAACATCGTAAACTGACGCGTTTTGGGAGCAACATCTCCCTTCTTCAGAGATCAATATGTTCAAGGTATATCTATGAAAAAACACTGTTGTTGAGATATGCAGTAATACTAAGGTTTTTGACAGAAAAATTCAATCAGATAATGAGAACTGAATGGAGTATAAAAATACTCACAAATCACTAAGACTTAAATGACGAGATTGGACTCCTGTGTGGCAGCGGCGTGTTATGTCTGGCCCGGGAGCTGAAGGGTCCCAATATGATAGCAACCAGAGAAGGGGGTCCATGGTAGGTGGGTGATAGATGTGCAAATGAGATAAGGCACCTTCCAACCTGTCATGTGTAAAGGTAAAAATAGCAGTGAGGCGGTAGCAATTGCTACCAATTGTGAATAGCAAACATGATGTATATAGAGTAGGAAGGGCTGTATGTGAAAGGAATGGAGATCCCAAATATGTGGAGCGAGGGTGAGCTGGAGGGAAGAAATCACCATAAAGTGAAGGGGAAGATTGAAGTGACAGTGTGTCCAGGCAAGATCCAAGATGGGAAATGAGGAGAAATCACTTTATGGTGATTTCTTCCCTCCAGCTCACCCTCGCTCCACATATTTGGGATCTCCATTCCTTTCACATACAGCCCTTCCTACTCTATATACATCATGTTTGCTATTCACAATTGGTAGCAATTGCTACCGCCTCACTGCTATTTTTACCTTTACACATGACAGGTTGGAAGGTGCCTTATCTCATTTGCACATCTATCACCCACCTACCATGGACCCCCTTCTCTGGTTGCTATCATATTGGGACCCTTCAGCTCCCGGGCCTGACATAACACGCCGCTGCCACACAGGAGTCCAAGCTCGTCATTTAAGTCTTAGTGATTTGTGAGTATTTTTATACTCCATTGAGTTCTCATTATTGTAATGTTCTGGTACCTTTGGTACCCTAATTCCACTTTCCTTAGTGTATGCACCCCACCATTCTCTTTTGGTAAGGTGCGCATACACCTTTAAGACCGATGCTGTCAATAGGAGCGGCTATTTCAACCGCCGGCGGTCTCACGAACATTGTTCGTTCAACCGCCATGGTTAGAGCGTCCCTCTCTGAGGTCAGCATACCAGATCTACATGTTCCTGTATCTCGCTACCTGAACCTGTTCTCGGATCTTGTGTCTCGCCACCCGATCACTCCTGGCATGCTGCTTTCACCTTCACGTCGCATAACCTGCCTTGAAGCTCACATGCTTGCAAGCATACCTCGCTGTCGGAACCTCGCTGCTGATCCCTGTATCCCGCTACCGGATCACCCGCTCATACCGAACCTCTCTACTACTGCTTGCTACTAGTGATAAGTACCCCGCAGGGGAATCCTCCATAAACCTTCATACTAAAGCTTACACTATCTAGCTCTGCATACTAAGGACTGTTACTATCATCTGCACTATCTAGATTGCTAGCTCTTGAGCCTACTAACATCTATCCTTGCACTGGGTTAGTCTCTCCTGTATGTCATCTGCTATCCTATCATCTACTACCATACATGATTGCTAACCTATCTGCATCCTTCCTGTTACCATCTCATTCTCAAGAACATTCCTCTCAAGTGTCTGTCAACTATTGTCTCTACTTAAACCTGTCTCTTCAGCCTATCACCACTATACTACTATATACATAGATCACTCCAGGAACATCTTATTGAGTGTGTATATTTGTAAGCTGAATCAGAGACTATCCACAGTGATGAGTCTTGGGAGTTGGGATTGGTATCTCAGCGTTTCTCTACATGACTACTTAGTGGAGTATTTCTGCAGCTGCAAATCCACATTGTTCAGAAAACGCAGGAGCGTTACAGATTGAACGAACCTTAAAATGGATTCAGCAGAATTAACCACTCAGGTGACACAATTAAAACAACAAGTGACTGCATTAATACACGCACTTACTGAATTAAAAGAAGACAATCAGGCTCTGACGCAGCAGGTAACCAGGCTGTCACAACTTGCTGCTGCTCAGCACCCTGAACCCAAAATAAATCCTCCTTTAGTATTTACAGGCGATCGCAAAAAATTTTGTGAATTCAAAAACGCATGTGAGTTACTTTTCTTGCTAAAACCTCGTACCTCCCTTACTGATCATATCAAGGTTTGCACTATTATTTCTTACCTAACAGGCGATCCACGGGCCTGGGCAGACTCTCTCTTTGAGAAAAACGATCAGCTTCTCAACTCCTACGCTTTATTTCTAGCGGAACTTGCTAGTCTATATGATGACCCCAATAGGCAGAGTTCTGCCGATCTTCAATTGAGGTCCTTAAAACAAGGTAGGAGACCTGTGGAAGACTTTGTGGCGGAGTTCAAGAGATGGACCCTTGATTCAGGGTGGAATGATGCATCTCTGAGAACTCAATTTAGACTTGGCCTATCAGAGGCCGTTAAAGACGAGCTCGCCCGAGCGGATTTGCCGAAAACCCTGGATGCTTTGATACAACTCAGTATCACCATAGATAGAAGGCTACGAGAAAGAAAGGCTGAAAAAATGGGAATGCCATTATCCAGTTCTTCTCGGATTTCGGCCGTTGACCCTACTCCTATGGAGGTAGGAACCATACGCCCACCTCTATCAACTACTGAAAGAGCCAGGAGACGATCTAGTAATCTCTGCTTGTACTGTGCATCCCCGGATCACATGATAAACGTCTGTCCCCTTGTCTACAAAAAAAAGGGTGAGTGTTCATATGTCCTCCTAGGGGGATTGACAACTTCAATTACTAACCCTTACCTTTTTGTTCGCTTGACATTGCAGTGGGACCAGACCAGGATTACTACTAAGGCCATGATCGACACAGGATCTTGTGGAAATTATATCGACATACGTTTTGCTGTTTTAAATAAAGTCCCTATTATTTCTAAACCTAAACCTGTCTCAGTGAGTCTTATTAACGGTATTCCTTTATCTTCTGGCCCGATCACTGATCAGACACAAGCACTCCTAGTCACCACTAACGAGTCTCATATGGAGACCACCACCTTCGACCTAATACCTTCACCCCACTTTCCCATTGTTTTGGGACTTCCCTGGTTACACACACATCAACCAACCATAGATTGGAAGAAACAGACCCTGGCCTTCCTCTCTTGCTATTGCGAGGGTACGTGTAACCTCCCGTCTTATGGAAAGATCCTGTCTGTGGTGTCAGATGAGATTGCACCACTATGCTATCAGGATCTGTCCGAGGTTTTTCTTGAGAAAAATGCTCAAGTACTGCCTCCCCATAGGGATTATGATTGTACTATTGATCTACTCCCAAATAGCAAATTGCCGTTTGGTCAAGTTTATCCTCTTTCGCAGGATGAACTTTCCCATCTCAAGGAATACTTGGATGAGAATTTGACAAAAGGTTTTATTAGACCTTCCACTTCTTCCACAGCAGCAGGACTCTTTTTTGTCCGCAACAAGGACTCAAGTCTCAGGCCTATTATTGACTATAGGCAATTGAACGCCATTACAATAAAAGATCGCTATCCTCTACCGCTTATCCCTGAGCTCATTGAGCAAGTGCGTGGAGCTACCTATTTTTCAAAATTGGACCTGAAAGGGGCATACAATCTAATCCGAATCTGTGATGGAGATGAGTGGAAGACAGCATTCAGAACCAGATACGGATTGTTCGAATATCTTGTAATGCCATTCGGGCTATGTAACGCTCCCGCAGCCTTCCAACGATTTATAAACGATATCTTTAGAGACTTATTAGATGTCTGTGTTGTGGTATATCTGGACGATATACTTATTTATTCACGATCCTTGTCTGAACATATAAAACATGTAAGACTTGTGTTATCCAGATTGCTTGCACACAACCTATACGTGAAACTAAAAAAATGCTTATTTCATAAAGAAGAAGTACTATTCCTAGGATACATCATATCCAAAACAGGAATCAAGATGGATATGAGTAAGATATCCTGTATTCAGGATTGGCCTATACCAACCACCCGCAAAGCACTACAGCGATTCCTTGGATTTTCAAACTTCTATAGGAAGTTCATCAAGAACTTCTCTGCCATTGTGAGACCCCTCACACAACTCACGAGTATTAAGAGACCATTCAAATGGTCAGATGAAGCAAATGAAGCTTTTCACTTGTTAAAGGCAAGTTTTACCTCTGCTCCCATACTACGCCATCCAGACCCATCCCTCCAATACATTCTGGAAGTAGATGCGTCAAACATGGCAGTAGGAGCAATACTCTCCCAACGACCAACTAATACTTCACCACTCCATCCAGTCGCCTTCTTCTCTAAATCTTTAAGCAGTCCAGAGGTAAATTACCCAGTGGGTGAAAAGGAACTGCTTGCTATAAAACTGGCTCTGGAGAATTGGCGACATTTACTTGAAGGCACCCGATTACCAATACTCATATATACAGATCATAAAAATCTTCAATATCTTCAGACTAACAAAACCCTCTCCCACCAGCAGGTACGATGGTCACTATTCTTCCTAAGGTTTAACTTTCTAGTGACCTATACACCTGCAGACAAGAATAAAAAAGCGGATGCGCTATCACGACTAACTGAAGATAATTACTTTGAAATCCCTTCCGTTCCTATAATACCCTACAAGCGTATTATTGGGGTTGTCCGTTCCTTGAAGGAAGAGGTTCTGCACAGTATAAGTTTGGATTCACCCCCACCACAACTAAGTACTGATGCAGAAGGCTTCCTCTACTACAACGACAAACTTTACATACCCCCTACCATGCGCACCAAGATCTTGGAATTGTCGCATGATGTGCCTATGGCAGGACATATGGGTATGACAAAGACTCTTAATTTGCTTACCAGGCAGTTCTGGTGGCCTGACATGATGACATCTATACAGAAATTCATCTCTTCATGCAACGTCTGTGCCAGGTCCAAAATAGACACTACAAAACCATCCGGTCTACTATGCAGTCTACCAATACCCCAAACTCCATGAGAAGTTGTGTCCTTGGACTTTATAGTAGAACTACCTCCTTCCAAAGGATTTAATACCATCTTGGTGTCAGTGGACCATCTGACAAAAATGGCACATTTCGTTGCTATTCGCAGACTACCTTCGTCCAAACAAACAGCGGAACTACTGATGAAACATGTCTTTAAGTTACATGGTATTCCGAAAACTCTTTTGTCTGACCGTGGATCGCAATTCATCTCCAAGTTCTGGCAAGAACTATGTCACATACTACGAATTGAGCGGAAGCTCACTTCTCCCTACCATCCTCAGACCAACGGACAGACTGAAAGAGTCAACCAGTGCATCGAGCAATATTTACGTTGTTACACATCTGTAACAATCCTACAGGCTCACCTGAGTCAGAGGACTGCTGGCCGGAGGTAGGAGTGGAGCCCAGTGGCAAAGACCGCAGGCAGTTAGTAGGTGCTGGATACCGGATGGACACTGCGTAGTACTCTGATGAGGACACGGGTTCACCTGAGGTGCGGAAACTAAGTGCTAGATGGTTTTCACTAGAGCCCCAGATGGTGGGGATAGACTGCGCTGCAAGCAAACACCAGGACGCGGTCCTCAGGATCACCCAGCCAGGCAGAGTGTAGGTTCGGTCCGAAGGCAGAGGAGCAGACAAGGGATAACCAGAGAGAAGTCAGACGAGCCAAAGGTCGGGGCGGGCAGCAGTAAGCGTGGTCAGACAATCCGGATCGGCAACAGAGGTAACAGTTCAGTAGGTAGGGACAAAGCAGAAGAGTAGTCGGTAGTCAATTCCTGGTCAGCATTGGATTTGTGGTAGTAGATAAAAGCAGCAGGTGAGGAGTAGCTTGATCAAGGCTCAGGAGCTCAATAATCAGCAAACTGGAGTGCAAGGGGCTGGACTTATATAGGGAAGTACCAGGTGTGGGGAATCAAGGGTGATGAGCAAGGCTTGGCAAGACTAAGGTTGAAATAATAGGCTTCAGGGAAGAATGTTCAGGGAGGAATGTTCAGAGCGGACGGTAGCCTAGTAAGCAGGGCTTCCGCCTGGGATGTGGCTGGTCACAGGTTCGAATCCCAACAGTACTCCCCCCCTTCCAAGGTGACCTCCGGGCACCGCAGGGGCAGGCTTATCGGGGTGCTGTTGGTGGAACTCTTTTACCAGTCTGGGGGCGTGGACATTTTCTTCTGGTTCCCACGAGTTATCCTCGGGAGGGTAGCCCTCCCACCCAATTAGGTATTGTAGTCTTCCCCGGTGGATCCTGGAGTCGAGGATCTTTGCGACAGCGTATTCTTCTTCACCCTGTACCCTCACGGGTGGTGGAGGGGGCGAGTAGTGGCCTGTGAAGGTGTTCTCCACGTATGGCTTGAGGAGGGAGCAATGGAAAACAGGGTGCACCCTAATGGAGTCCGGAAGATCGAGCCGGAACGTGACCTCGTTAATTTGCGCAGAGATCCGGAATGGACCCATGTATTTTTGGGCCAACTTTTTGGAGGGGACCTTCAATCTGAGGTTCCTGGTGGACAGCCACACCTTGTCTCCCACGTGAAAGCCCGGGGTGGGTCTGCGGCGTCTGTCTGCTCCCTGTTTAAAGCGGCTCTGGGCGAGCTGGAGGTTGTTTATAATGTTCTTTTGTGCCTCCTGTAGGGTTGTTAGGCGTTCGGCCACTGCTGGGAGGGTGGAGGCAATGGGTAGGTGGGGAATGAATACCGGGTGCGAGCCTGTGTTATTTCATGAACATTAGGTTCATTCGATAAGGAATGTTCAGAGCGGACGGTAGCCTAGTAAGCAGGGCTACCGCCTGGGATGTGGCTGGTCACAGGTTCGAATCCCAACAACATCATACCAACAGGATGATTGGGTGGATCTCCTCCCTCTGGCAGAATTTGCCTACAACAACGCAACCCACAGTACGACCAAACAGAGTCCGTTCTACTTGAACTATGGGTTTCATCCCACTATTCTTCCACCACGCATCCTTCCTTCAAATAACCCAGTAGCCTCAGACTATCTTACCCAAATAAAGGACTCTCTGGGTTTACTTAATACTACCATCTCACACGCTCATAGTCAACAAAAGAAGTACTATGATCTTCGTAGAAGACCTTCTCCTCAGTATGCTATTGGGGACCTCGTTTGGCTCTCAACAAAAAACTTAAGATTAAAGATCCCTAGCAAAAAGCTTGGGCCTCTGTTCTTGGGACCTTTCCCAATCAGGAAACTTATTGGAAAAGCTGCAGTACAGCTCACATTACCAACAGACTTCAAAATACATCCCATCTTCCATGTGTCGCTACTGAAGCCCCATGTTCCTGACCAAGGAATAAGGCCTACTATCCCACCTCCACCTCCTGTACAAGTTGAAGGTGGAGAAGAATATGAGATAAAAGAGATTCTGGATTCTCGTATCCACAGAAGAAGACTCCAATATCTAGTCCGATGGAAGAACTATGGGCCCCAAGACGACACCTGGCTAAATACCTCTGACATACATGCCCCTAGACTAATTCGCAATTTTCACGCGAAATACCCGGAAAAACCAGCTCCAGAGGCCTTCAGGAGCCGGCCTTAAGGGGGGGGGGGGTACTGTAATGTTCTGGTACCTTTGGTACCCTAATTCCACTTTCCTTAGTGTATGCGCCCCACCATTCTCTTTTGGTAAGGTGCGCATACACCTTTAAGACCGATGCTGTCATCATTGAGCGCCGCAGGAGCGGCTATTTCAACCGCCGGCGGTCTCACGAACATTGTTCGTTCAACCGCCATGGTTAGAGCGTCCCTCTCTGAGGTCAGCATACCAGATCTACACGTTCCTGTTTCTCGCTACCTGAACCTGTTCTCGGATCTTGTGTCTCGCCACCCGATCACTCCTGGCATGCTGCTTTCACCTTCACCCTTCACGCCGCATAACCTGCCTTGAAGCTCACATGCTTGCAAGCATACCTCGCTGTCGGAACCTCGCTGCTGATCCCTGTATCCCGCTACCGGATCACCCGCTCATACCGAACCTCTCTACTACTGCTTGCTACTAGTGATAAGTACCCCGCAGGGGAATCCTCCATAAACCTTCATACTAAAGCTTACACTATCTAGCTCTGCATACTAAGGACTGTTACTATCATCTGCACTATCTAGATTGCTAGCTCTTGACCCTACTAACATCTATCCTTGCACTGGGTTAGTCTCTCCTGTATGTCATCTGCTATCCTATCATCTACTACCATACATGATTGCTAACCTATCTGCATCCTTCCTGTTACCATCTCATTCTCAATAACATTCCTCTCAAGTGTCTGTTAACTATTGTCTCTACTTAAACCTGTCTCTTCAGCCTATCACCACTATACTACTATATACATAGATCACTCCAGGAACATCTTATTGAGTGTGTATATTTGTATGCTGAATCAGAGACTATCCACAGTGATGAGTCTTGGGAGTTGGGATTGGTATCTCAGCGTTTCTCTACATGACTACTGAGTGGAGTATTTCTGCAGCTGCAAATCCACATTGTTCAGAAAACGCAGGAGCGTTACAATTATCTGATTGAATTTTTCTGTCAAAAACCTTAGTATTACTGCATATCTCAACAACAGTGTTTTTTCATAGCTATACCTTGAACATATTGATCTCTGAAGAAGGGAGATGTTGCTCCCGAAACGCGTCAGTTCACGATGTTTTATATTCTACTGTCACGTCATCTCAGCACACTATTCATGCTTTGTTTCAAACTGAGTGGTTACACCAAGATGTTTGCCAATATATGTTATAATATTGCCTGTGTTGTATATCATTTACATTACAGCCCTTGAGCTACATCATGTGCCATTGAGCACATGTTACTATTTGTATCTTTACAACCTGTGCATATTATGCAATAAAACAAATATTGCTTTATTCATCGATTGTGTACTTAATTGTTCTCCAGCCACCAAACACGTACCTCATACAAAGTCCCGCGGGCCAATTTTTCTTGCTTGTATATCACCGGCATATTCTGCATATTGTCATTGGAGTTGGCAATCTAATCTGACAGATTCTCTCTATATCTATAAAATAAACCTAAAGGGGATCTCTTCATTCCCTCCTAATCAGCCCCAGAGTCTGAGAGTACATTTCTCTAATCATTTCCTTATCAAGCTGAAGAACCTTTCCCTAAAAATAGATGAGGACTATGGTCAGCACCTGAACGCTGGATAAGGGAGGGGGTGGATTCAGCTGTCCCTGTCCTGTGACTGTCACATGATGTCACCTGACAAGTCTTACCTAAGGAATGCACCACTCCCTGCCTAACAATCATCATTATATACCAACACTGCATCCTCGTATATGATATACCAGTGCTACATCCCAGTATATGATATACCAGTACTACATCCCAGTATATGATATACCAGTACTACATCCCAGTACATAATATACCAGTACTACATCCCAGTATATGATATACCAGTACTACATCCAAGTATATGATATACCAGTACTACATCCCAGTATATGATATACCAGTACTACATCCCAGTATATGATATACCAGTAATACATCCCAGTACATAATATACCAGTACTACATCCCAGTACATAATATACCAGTACTACATCCCAGTATATGATATACCAGTACTGCATCCCAGTACATGATATACCAGTACTGCATTCCAGTACATGATATACCAGTACTACATCCCAGTACATAATATACCAGTACTACATCCCAGTATATGATATACCAGTACTACATCCTAGTACATAATATACCAGTACTACATCCCAGTACATAATATACCAGCACTACATCCCAGTATATGATATACCAGTACTACATCCCAGTACATATTATACCAGTACTGCATTCCAGTACATGATATACCAGTACTACATCCCAGTACATATTATACCAGTACTGCATCCCAGTACATGATATACCAGTACTACATCCCAGTACATATTATACCAGTACTGCATTCCAGTACATGATATACCAGTACTACATCCCAGTACATATTATAGCAGTACTGCATCCCAGTACATGATATACCAGTACTACGTCCCAGTACTTTATATACCAGTACTACATCCCAGTACATATTATACCAGTACTGCATTCCAGTACATGATATACCAGTACTACATCCCAGTATATAATATATCAGTACTACATCCCAGTACATGATATACCAGTACTACATCCCAGTATATAATATATCAGTACTACATCCAAGGAAATAATATACCAGTACTACATTCCAGTGCATGATATACCAGTACTACATTCCAGTACATAATATACCAGTACTACATTTCAGTACATAATATACCAGTACTACATCCCATTAAATAATATACCAGTACTACATCCCAGTACATAATATACCAGTACTACATCCCAGTACATGATATACCAGTACTACATCCCAGTAAATAATATACCAATACTACATTTCAGTACATAATATACCAGTACTACATCCCAGTACATAATATACCAGTACTACATCCCAGTATATGATATACCAGTACTACATCCCAGTACATAATATACCAGTACTACATCCCAGTACATAATATACCAGTACTACATCCCAGTACATAATATACCAGTACTACATCCCAGTATATGATATACCAGTACTGCATCCCAGTACATGATATACCAGTACTGCATTCCAGTACATGATATACCAGTACTACATCCCAGTACATAATATACCAGTACTACATCCCAGTATATGATATACCAGTACTACATCCCAGTACATAATATACCAGTACTACATCCCAGTACATAATATACCAGTACTACATCCCAGTATATGATATACCAGTACTACATCCCAGTACATATTATACCAGTACTGCATTCCAGTACATGATATACCAGTACTACATCCCAGTACATATTATACCAGTACTGCATCCCAGTACATGATATACCAGTACTACATCCCAGTACATATTATACCAGTACTGCATTCCAGTACATGATATACCAGTACTACATCCCAGTATATGATATACCAGTACTACATCCCAGTACATAATATACCAGTACTACATCCCAGTACATAATATACCAGTACTACATCCCAGTACATAATATACCAGTACTACATCCCAGTATATGATATACCAGTACTGCATCCCAGTACATGATATACCAGTACTGCATTCCAGTACATGATATACCAGTACTACATCCCAGTACATAATATACCAGTACTACATCCCAGTATATGATATACCAGTACTACATCCCAGTACATAATATACCAGTACTACATCCCAGTACATAATATACCAGTACTACATCCCAGTATATGATATACCAGTACTACATCCCAGTACATATTATACCAGTACTGCATCCCAGTACATGATATACCAGTACTACATCCCAGTACATATTATACCAGTACTGCATTCCAGTACATGATATACCAGTACTACATCCCAGTACATATTATAGCAGTACTGCATCCCAGTACATGATATACCAGTACTACGTCCCAGTACTTTATATACCAGTACTACATCCCAGTACATATTATACCAGTACTGCATTCCAGTACATGATATACCAGTACTACATCCCAGTATATAATATATCAGTACTACACCCCAGTACATGATATACCAGTACTACATCCCAGTATATAATATATCAGTACTACATCCAAGGAAATAATATACCAGTACTACATTCCAGTGCATGATATACCAGTACTACATTCCAGTACATAATATACCAGTACTACATTCCAGTACATAATATACCAGTACTACATCCCATTAAATAATATACCAGTACTACATCCCAGTACATAATATACCAGTGTGGATATGTGAATGCAGCGCTGCTTAAAAGTATCAATATGAATAAATAAAAGTGTAAAATGACGATCATGTACTCATAATTATCATAAAATTATACAAACATATATTTCTAATAATCAAATAAATAGAATTAAATGAATATATTGTGCTTAAAATAAAAGTCCATTAATAAATCCTTCCGGAGGATGCTTGTATCTACTTAGTGGTAAGTAGACATCTGAAGGGGGGAACCCCATGAAAAGCACAGATTAAGCACTCAAGCACTTTATAAATATTGGAGAAGGACATATCACTCCGGAAGGATTTATTAATGGACTTTTATTTTAAGCACAATATATTCATTTAATTCTATTTATTTGATTATTAGAAATATATGTTTGTATAATTTTATGATAATTATGAGTACATGATCGTCATTTTACACTTTTATTTATTCATATTGATACTTTTAAGCAGCGCTGCATTCACATATCCACATTTTAAAGAGCACTTGCACTTTTTTTGCAGCTAGCAGCTTTTCTAAAAACACTCAATTTATTTATAGCACTGAGTGAGCACTCTTTTCACTCAAATCCATAAGCGCAGGGTCCCTCAGTCCACATAATATACCAGTACTACATCCCAGTACATGATATACCAGTACTACATCCCAGTAAATAATATACCAATACTACATTTCAGTACATAATATACCAGTACTACATCCCAGTACATGATATACCAGTGCTACATCCCAGTACATATTATACCAGTACTATATCCCAGTACATAATATACCAGTACTGCATCTCAAAACATAATATACCAGTACTATATCTCAAAACATAATTTACCAGCACTACATACCCATATATAACACATAATATACTTGTACAATACTACATACAGTATTACACCCCAGTACCTGATATATCAGTACTACATCCCAGTACATAATACACCAGTATTGCATCCCAGTACATAATATACCAGTACTACATCCCAGTACATATTATATCAGTACTACATCCCAGTACATAATATGCCAGCACTACATACCCATATATAATACATAATATACGTGTACAATACTACATCCCAGTACTTAATATACCAGTACTATATCCCAGTACATAATATACCAGTGCTACATCCCAGTACTTAATATACCAGAACTACATCCCAGTACTTAATATACCAGTACTACATCCCAGTACATATTATACCAGTACTATATCCCAGTACATTATAAACCAGTAATACATCCCAGTACATATTATACCAGTACTACATCCCAGTATATAATATACCAGTACTAAATCCCAGTACATAATATACCAGTAATGCATCAATACACACAGAACCAACTCTAGGGTTTAGGGCTCATGCACACTGCAGCTCAAAGAAGCGGCACCTACAGGCTTTTGAGCTTTTTTGAGTTCCTATTTGTTCTGCCTGGAAACTCCCCTCCATGTTACCCAATGTGTCCCCTGCACTACATGCATATGTTCTTACAGGCAGATTAAAAAAAATTCCACCAAACTCTTGTTTTTGAGAGGAGCATTCAAGCAGGAAAGACGCCTACGTGCCCAAAAACACACGAAAACTCGTAAAAAAGTGCAAAAAAGCATGAAAAAGATCAAAAATACACAAAAATAATAGGAGTAATGAGCTGAAAGTAGTTTGTAAAAAAACGCTTATGCTCAAAAATGCCCAAAGGAGCTCAAAGAAGTTCAAAAAAGCGCAATAAAAATGTGCAAAAAAAATGTTTTTTTTAAAAAAGTAAAAGCTTTTTTAAGCTGAAATCAAATGTCTGTAAAAGCATCTTTTTTTTTTTTTTTTACAGCTGCGTGCATGAGCCCTTACAGAGAATGGTCCACAAATATCCAGTGAGTGGCAGTTGTGTGAAGGAAAATGCCTTGTTGATGTCAGAGGTCAGAGAAGAATGGGCAGATGATAGAAAGTCCAAAACAGTAACTTAAATAACCACTTGTTACATCTAAGGCAGGGGTCCTCAAACTACAGCCTGCGGGCCGTATGCGGCCCGCCAGGGTCCTGAACAGCATAGGGCTGACTACCTGTCACTCACTGAAGGGCTAATATGCTTCAAGAAAGGGTGGACCCGGGGCACGGAGCACTGCGCCATAGCCCACCCATTTGTGTGACAATAGCGAATGAAAATTCACTATTGTCATATGCATCCTCCTCCTGGCCAATCAGGAAGAGGGTCCGAGACCCGCTTCCTGATTGGCCGAAAGGTGAACCCATGCCATTGGCCGAGGAGGAGGTGGGAGGGCTCGAGGAGACGCCGCCGCTGCAGGTAAGTGCACGCTGGTCACTCTGGCATTGAAAGGGGGCACGCTGTGGTCACTCTGGCATTGAAAGGGGGCACGCTGTGGTCACTCTGGAATTGAAAGGAGGCACGCTGTGGTCACTCTGGCATTGAAAGGGGGCACGCTGTGGTCACTCTGGAATTGAAAGGGGGCACGCTGTGGTCACTCTGGCATTGAAAGGGGGCACGCTGTGGTCACTCTGGCATTGAAAGGGGGCACGCTGTGGTCACTCTGGAATTGAAAGGGGGCACGCTGTGGTCACTCTGGCATTAAAAGGGGGCACGCTGTGGTCACTCTGGAATTGAAAGGGGGCACGCTGTGGTCACTCTGGCATTGAAAGGGGGCACGCTGTGGTCACTCTGGCATTAAAAGGGGGCACGCTGTGGTCACTCTGGCATTAAAAGGGGGCACACTGTGGTCACTCTGGAATTGAAAGGGGGCACACTGTGGTCACTCTGGCATTGAAAGGGGGCACGCTGTGGTCACTCTGGCATTGAAAGGGGGCACGCTGTGGTCACTCTGGCATTAAAAGGGGGCACGCTGTGGTCACTCTGGCATTGAAAGGGGGCACGCTGTGGTCACTCTGGAATTGAAAGGGGGCACGCTGTGGTCACTCTGGCATTGAAAGGGGGCACGCTGTGGTCACTCTGGCATTGAAAGGGGGCACGCTGTGGTCACTCTGGAATTCAAAGGGGGCACGCTGTGGTCACTCTGGCATTGAAAGGGGGCACGCTGTGGTCACTCTGGAATTCAAAGGGGGCACACTGTGGTCACTCTGGCATTTAAAGGGGGCACGCTGTGGTCACTCTGGAATTGAAAGGGGGCACACTGTGGTCACTCTGGCATTGAAAGAGGGCACGCTGTGGTCATATATATATATATATATATATATAAATAAAACAATAAATATTGTATTGTTTTTCCTGTTTTTTTGTGCACTACAAATAAAATATGCGCATTGGAATTTGTTCATATTTTTTTTCAAACTTTTGTCCGGCCCCCAACAGTGTCTGAAGGACCGTGAACTGGCCCCCTGTTTAAAAAGTTTGAAGACCCCTGATCTAAGGTATGCAGAAAACCATCTATGAACATATAACACATCCAACCTTGCCTGATGAAGGAGCATGCATGCTCCGAACGCGCGGCCCGCCTGCTCCACCTTCCACCCAGATGTGAAGTCAGCGGCTTCCCTTGAGTGTACCCAAGTCCCAGGAAGCGCCAGTAGCCACCAGCGCAGGCGAGACCGGCGGCCACCCTACTACACACTGCACCACGTCCTTCCCCAGAGCGGATGAACTCTCATATATATACTGTATATATATATATATATATATATATACAGTACATGCGCTGATGAACTGCCACTTTGTGAGTTCCATTCTTTACATTGTAATAAATGCACTTAATTGCTGCACTTAGATGGCACTGCTCATTCTTCTATTTTTATATCCCTGCAGAATACATTTTAGCTCTTAATCGAGCCAGCAGCCGTCCAGCCTTAGCAGCTATACCAGAGACTTACATTTCACCCTGTGAACTTTACTGAACAAACTCTATAAATTAACCTATGACCATTCCATCTAGCTCACAGTGCGCCAATTACTGTTTGTCTACATCGAACCATGAAGCAGATGGGCTACATCAGCAGAAGTCCACACTGGGTGCCACTCCTGTCAGCTAAGAACAGGAAGCTGAGGCTACTTTTTGCACAGGCTCACAAAAATTGGACAATAGAAGATTGGAAAAAAGTTGCCTGGTCTGATGAGTTTCGACTTCAGTTGCGACATTCAGATGGTAGGGTTAGAATTTGGTGTAAGCAGTTTGAAAGCATGGATCCATCCTGCCTTGTATCACCGGTTCAGGCTGGTGGTGGCAGTGTAATGGTATGGGGGATATTTTCTTGGCACACTTTGGGCCCCTTAGTACCAATCAAGCATTGTTGCTGACCACGTCCATCCCTTTATGACTACAGTGTCCCCATCTTCTGATGGCTCCTTCCAGCAGGATAATGCACCATGTCACAAAGCTCCAATCATCTCACCACTGGTTTCTTCACCATGAAAATGAGGTCACTGTCCTCCAATGGCCTCCACTGTCACCACATCTCATCCAATAGAGCACCTTTGGAATGTGGTGGAACAGGAGATTGGCATCATGGATGTGCAGCAGACAAATCTGCAGCAACTTTGTGATGTTATCATGTCACTATGGAGCAAAATCTCTGAGGAATGTTTCCAACACCTTGTTTAATCTATGCCAAGAAGGAAGAATGAAGGTGGTTCTAAATGCCAAAGGGGGTCCAAGGCGGTAATGGCAAGGTGTACCTAATAAAGTGGCTGGTGAGTGTATAACAACAGCAAAAGTCATGTACAATTAGGCACCCATAGGGTATATAGTAGGGGGGGGGAGGATGATGTACGCCATACAAAAGCTGGTAATGCGAACACTGAGCAAGGCTCTCATATTTCATAAGTGTCCAAAATTGTGCGTACCGCTAAGGTGAGGGAAGTGCTCACACTTCCCTCTTCCTCTGTTTCTGGAGGTGAAACATCTAGTCCCCATCTGGAACCTCTCTATATATATATCCAGGCCTTTTTTTCTCAGTAAAAAGGTGCAGGAACTCAACCATGACCCCCCCCCCCCCCCCCCTCCAAACTGGTCAAAATTTCACTAACAGTGGGAGGGTCATAAAGGGGCATCAAATACCAGGAGTGCACTATGTACAGAGTGCAGGATTTGGTGGGGGTTACACGCAGAGTGCAGAGTTCAGGGGTGTGCTACATGCAGAGTTTGGGAGTGTGCTATGTATACAGTGCAGAGTTCAGGGGTGCGCTACACACAGAGTGCAGAGTTCAGGGGTGAGCTACACACAGAGTGCAGAGTTCAGGGGTGCGCTACACACAGAGTGCAGAGTTCAGGGGTGTGCTACACGCAGAGTTCAGGGGTGTGCTACATGCAGAGTTTGGGAGTGTGCTATGTATACAGTGCAGAGTTCAGGGGTGCGCTACACACAGAGTGCAGAGTTCAGGGGTGTGCTACACACAGAGTGCAGAGTTTAGGGGTGCACTTCACACAGAGTGCAGAGTTCAGGGGTGTGCTACATGCAGAGTTTGGGAGTGTGCTATGTATACAGTGCAGAGTTCAGGGGTGCGCTATACACAGAGTGCAGAGTTCAGGTGTGCACTACACACAGAGTGCAGAGTTCAGGGGTGTGCTACACACAGAGTGCAGAGTTCAGGGGTGCGCTACACACAGAGTGCAGAGTTCAGGGATGCGCTACACACAGAGTGCAGAGTTCAGGGGTGTGCTACATGCAGAGTTTGGGAGTGTGCTATGTATACAGTGCAGAGTTCAGGGGTGCGCTACACACAGAGTGCAGAGTTCAGGGGTGAGCTACACACAGAGTGCAGAGTTCAGGGGTGCGCTACACACAGAGTGCAGAGTTCAGGGGTGTGCTACACGCAGAGTTCAGGGGTGTGCTACATGCAGAGTTTGGGAGTGTGCTATGTATACAGTGCAGAGTTCAGGGGTGCGCTACACACAGAGTGCAGAGTTCAGGGGTGTGCTACACACAGAGTGCAGAGTTTAGGGGTGCACTACACACAGAGTGCAGAGTTCAGGGGTGTGCTACATGCAGAGTTTGGGAGTGTGCTATGTATACAGTGCAGAGTTCAGGGGTGCGCTATACAGAGAGTGCAGAGTTTAGGTGTGCGCTACACACAGAGTGCAGAGTTCAGGGGTGTGCTACACACAGAGTGCAGAGTTCAGGGGTGCGCTACACACAGAGTGCAGAGTTCAGGGATGCGCTACACGCAGAGGGCAGAGTTCAGGGGTGTGCTACATGCAGAGTTTGGGAGTGTGCTATGTATACAGTGCAGAGTTCAGGGGTGTGCTACACACAGAGTGCAGAGTTCAGGGGTGTGCTACACACAGAGTGCAGAGTTCAGGGGTGCGCTACACACAGAGTGCAGAGTTCAGGGGTGCTCTACACACAGAGTGCAGAGTTCAGGGGTGTGCTACACACAGAGTGCAGAGTTCAGGGGTGTGCTATGTATACAGTGCAGAGTTCAGGGGTGTGCTACACACAGAGTGCAGAGTTCAGGGGTGCGCTACACACAGAGTGCAGAGTTCAACCTTCTTCCACAGCTGCTTAGTTCTGCATCCCCCATCCACATCTCACTTTTACCCCTCTTCTTCTCTATTACCTGCCCTTACACTTTGCCTATCTCACTTGCAGGGAGATCATCCAGTTGGGGTGTCGGGATTCGCATTGTACCCCAGGCATCAGCATCTCCTTTGCCTTTGTCCCCATTCTGCACTTGGAAAACACAGGAAGTCAGACCTCTGTGTTTAGAAGTGATAGTGGTGAGCAGGGAGCAGAGAGCCTGAGCCAAAGGTGGTGGAACTGAGTTCCACCAAGTTCCAGCTAAAAATAAGCCCCGTCTATATCACATCTTTCTGTTATGGCAATTTTCCAGAGAGATGCCCTCTTGGCCTGGTGATGAAGTTCTTTGGTTTTAAGTTAAGGAAAACATTTGAAGACCAATCTCTAAAGGAATTAAGCTGTAAACTAAGTAGATCCAGAGATGTATAGTAACTAAGTAGAACTACTTCACTACTGTACTTAAGTACTGAAAGGCTTTATCTGTACTTTCCTAGAGTAGAATTTTTTTCTCCTACTTCCACTTTTACTTCACTACATTTTTTCAATGATTTCAATACTTCTACTCCGATATTTCTTTTTTGTGCTGCATAGTTACTCGTTACTATTATAAAAATGACCACTGCCAGAACAGTAGATGGCAGGTTTCATGAAGCTCAAAACATGTGTATTATCAGCGCATATGAAAATAAATGCTACTGTATGTATAAATAAAAGCTGCATTTGAAATAATAAAAAACAATATGATGTTCAAACTTTTGACTTCTTTCTTTAATAACTACATAACACAGTGCTTGTACTTTTGCTTTCAGTACTTGAGTAGCAATTTTTTTTCTTCAAAACTACTGGTACTTTTACTTTCAGTACTCGAGTAGCAAAATTTTTTAAAAAACTACTTGCAATAATTAAGTACAAAAAATGTTGAATACTTTAGTACTTCTACTCAAGTCACTTTTTGATCGAGCACTTCCACTTCTACTCAAGTCACTTTTTGATCGAGCACTTGTACTTTTACTCAAGTATGGGTTTCTAGTACTTTATACAACTCTGAGTAGATCACTTACATTCGAGAAGCTCAGGAATCTGAGTGGGAGCAGCATTGCCTCAAGGAAGTTAGGTGCTTATGGTAAGGAGGCAATTTTTCTCTGCAAATAGAAGGTGGTGGTATGCGGTGCTTTGAAAAGTGAAAAAATGTAAGAAAGAAAAAAAAAAAACCCAATGCAGAACAAATAACACAAAACTGTAACAGTGGCATCTAGTGTGGCTAACATGCCGCAACTTATATCCTGTGGGGGGGGGGGGGGGTAAGTCCATATGGCCAAGACTGTGGCAATGTACGGCATCTGCCATAGTAAAGAGGTAGATAGATTGTAGCAGAAAGGTAGAGGGACCCGCCTTTAGCTCATCTGTTCCTGCGCTGAGGTTTAGGTGAGGTTTGGTGCCAGGAAGGGGATATTTTCCTTGAGGGGGATTGATGGCTGTGGCAGTTCAGGAATGACTCCCCAGGTGCAGAGAAGTGCAAGGCCTTTGTCAACAGAGGTGATGGTGTGGGACATTCCTTTTCTCTCCATCATCACCTTAAAGCGGAGTTCCGGGCACAAAATCGATCTTTTTTTTTTGTGCCCGTCCGCTTGTTCTCCTTCACCTGAAACAGAATTGGATAGTTAGGTTTTTTTTTTTTGTACTTACCTTGTAATTGTAGATCGAATATACTCACCTATTCTTCACTTCCTCCCTCTGCGCCGCGGCTCCGCAGTCACTTCCTGGCTTGCAATGATTCCTGGGAGCTGAACGTCATCGCTCCCAGGAATCAATGCGACGGCACCGGCCCCGCTTGTCACTTCCGGGGCGACGCCGCATTCCCTGCTAAACAGCTTTTGGGCATGCCCAGAAGCTGTGGAGGAATGCAGCGCCGCACCGGAAGTGACTAGAGGGGCCGGTGCAGGCGCATTCTGGGAGAAGAGGATGCGGAAGAAGACACAGAAGAGGATCGCGCCGGCTTCAGCTGCCCACAAGAGAGATGGCAACGCTGTGGAAGAAATTTTATAAGTGAGTATTTCTTCTTGCAGGTAAGTGCAACCCGGGACAGATCAGAGGCTAGCCATTGTGGAATGTACTAGCCCTGACTGTCCCGGGGGTATGTTCACTGAAAATTTTTTTCTGTGCCCGGAACTCCGCTTTAATGGGGTTACCCCGTTTGTAGGGGATATTGTGGTTACGGAGTGTTTTGGTCACTGTTGCTAACTGTTGCCTTTGTTTTAGAGTACATTTGGATAAGTCCTCATACAGTATATTTGAGTAGGAAGCTGGGAGTTGGCCAAGGGATGTGGATTTTGCCAGGAGGTGCTCCTTAGTTTGGAAAAAGTGGACAAGCATGATAACATCCCTTGGGAAGTCGATGTATGTGATCGATGGCCAAATATAGGGGAGTCGTCTCCGGCAGAAGGGCGCTGAACAATTATTTGGCGTATCGCTGTAGATCATTTTGTTGAACTGTTTCATTTTTAAATTGTTCCGGCCTGACCGGTCCTCAAGGTCTGCTATTTTGGCCTTTAGCCACCTACGTTCTTCTAGATTATCATCATGAGCGTCCACTAGCTCATTAACGGTAGTTGTGATCTCCCCCAGTAAATTTTCTATGAGATCTACTCTGTCACCCAGGGAGTTCATTTCAGAAGAGAATCTATTGGTAAGGGTAACAAAGTCAGCATGTAAGGAGCTTTGTTAAGACAAGAGCATATCTTTCAGCTGAGTGTCCATAACTGGTTGGTTGGAGGTAGGGTACGAAGCAATGGAGGAACGGAGAGGGGAACAAGCAAGTGTGTCTGCAGCAGCATAGCTCACCTCACCTTCCTGCAAGCTGTCGCCTAGCCTCATGCGGGCTTAACTTAATTCGGTGGAGATGCTCCTTGATTCAGGAATGCCTTCTGTCCCAGGCTTGTCAGGGAGGTCGGTGTATTGGGAGGGGGCAGTGTGTACAGGGAGGGGGTAGTGTGTACAGGGAGGGGGTAGTGTGTACAGGGAGGGGGCAGTGTGTACAGGGAGGGGGTAGTGTGTACTGGGAGTGGGTAGTGTGTACTGGGAGGGGGTAGTGTGTACTGGGAGGGGGTAGTGTGTACAGGGGGGCAGTGTGTACTGGGAGGGGGGCAGTGTGTACTGGGAGGATGCAGTGTGTACTGGGAGGGGGTAGTGTGTACAGGGAGGGGGTAGTGTGTACAGGGAGGAGGGGCAGTGTGTACAGGGAGGGGGTAGTGTGTACTGGGAGGGCGCAGTGTGTACTAGAAGGGTGCAGTGTGTACTGGGAGGAGGGTCAGTGTGTACTGGGAGGGGGCAGTGTGTACAGGGAGGAGGGTAGTGTGTACAGGGAGGAGAGCAGTGTGTACTGGGAGGGGGTAGTGTGTACAAGGAGGAGGGCAGTGTGTACAGGGAGGGGGTAGTGTGTACAGGGAGGGGGCAGTGTGTACAAGGAGGGGGCAGTGTGTACAGGGAGGGGGCAGTGTCTACAGGGGGGCAGTGTGTACTGGGAGGGGGGCAGTGTGTACTGGGAGGAGGCGCTTTGTGTACTGGGAGGGGGGCAGTGTGTAAAGGGAGGAGGGCACTGTGTACTGGGAGGGGGCAGTGTGTACAGGGAGGGGGCAGTGTGTACAGGGAGGGGGGCAGTGTGTACAGGGAGGGGGGCAGTGTGTACTGGGAGGGGGAAGTGTGTACAGGGGGACAGTGTGTACTGGGAGGGGGGCAGTGTGTACAAGGATGAGGGCACTGTGTACTGGGAGGGGGGCAGTGTGTACTGGGAGGAGGCGCATTGTGTACTGGGAGGGGGGCAGTGTGTACAGGGAGGAGGGCACTGTGTACTGGGAGGGGGCAGTGTGTACAGGGGGGCAGTGTGTACTGGGAGGGGGGCAGTGTGTACAGGGAGGAGGGCACTGTGTACTGGGAGGGGGGCAGTGTGTACTGGGAGGGGCAGTGTGTACTGGGAGGGGGGCAGTGTGTACAGGGAGGGGGGCAGTGTGTACAGGGAGGGACGCAGTGTGTACAGGGAGGGACGCAGTGTATACAGGGAGGGGGGCAGTGTGTACAGGGAGGGGGGGGGCAGTGTGTACTGGGAGGGGGCAGTGTGTATTGGGAGGGGGGCTGTGTGTACTGGGAGGATGCAGTGTGTACAGGGAGGGGGCAGTGTGTACTTGGAGGATGCAGTGTGTACTGGGAGGGGGCAGTGTGTATTGGGAGGGGGCAGTGTGTACAGGGAGGGGGCAGTGTGTACTGGGAGGATGCAGTGTGTACAGGGAGGGGGGGCAGTGTGTACAGGGAGGGGGGCAGTGTGTACAGGGAGGGGGGCAGTGTGTACTGGGAGGGGGCAGTGTGTATTGGGAGGGGGGCAGTGTGTACTGGGAGGATGCAGTGTGTACAGGGAGGGGGCAGTGTGTACTGGGAGGATGCAGTGTGTACTGGGAGGAGGGCAGTGTGTACAGGGAGGGGGGCAGTGTGTATAGGGAGAGGGCAGTGTGTACAGGGAGGGGGACAGTGTGTACAGGGAGGGGGGGCAGTGTGTACAGGGAGGGGGGGCAGTGTGTACTGGGAGGGGGGGCAGTGTGTACTGGGAGGATGCAGTGTGTACTGGGAGGGGGGCAGTGTGTACAGGGAGGGGGCAGTGTGTACTGGGAGGATGCAGTGTGTACTGGGAGGAGGGCAGTGTGTACAGGGAGGGGGGCAGTGTGTATAGGGAGAGGGCAGTGTGTACAGGGTGGGGGGCAGTGTGTACAGGGAGGGGGGCAGTGTGTATAGGGAGGGGGCAGTGTGTACAGGGAGGGGGACAGTGTGTACAGGGAGGGGGCAGTGTGTACAGGGAGGGGGGCAGTGTGTACTGGGAGGGGGGGCAGTGTGTACAAGGAGGAGGGCAGTGTGTACGGGGAGGGGGCAGTGTGTACTGGGAGGGGGCAGTGTGTACAGGGAGGAGGGCAGTGTGTACTGGGGGGGGCAGTGTGCACAGGGAGGGGGCAGTGTGTACAGGGAGGGGGCAGTGTGCACAGGGAGGGGGGGCAGTGTGTACTGGGAGGGGGGCAGTGTGTACTGGGAGGGGGGCAGTGTGTACTGGGAGGGTGCAGTGTGTATTGGGAGGGGGCAGTGTGTACTGGGAGGGTGCAGTGTGTACTGGGAGGGTGCAGTGTGTACAGGGAGGGGGCAGTGTGCACAGGGAGGGGGGCAGTGTGTACTGGGAGGGTGCAGTGTGTACTTGGAGGGTGCAGTGTGTATTGGGAGGGGGGCAGTGTGTACTGGGAGGGTGCAGTGTGTACTGGGGGGATGCAGTGTGTACTGGGAGGAGGGCAGTGTGTACAGGGAGGGGGGCAGTGTGTATAGGGAGAGGGCAGTGTGTACAGGGAGGGGGACAGTGTGTACAGGGAGGGGGGGCAGTGTGTACAGGGAGGGGGGGCAGTGTGTACTGGGAGGGGGGGCAGTGTGTACTGGGAGGATGCAGTGTGTACTGGGAGGGGGGCAGTGTGTACAGGGAGGGGGCAGTGTGTACTGGGAGGATGCAGTGTGTACTGGGAGGAGGGCAGTGTGTACAGGGAGGGGGGCAGTGTGTATAGGGAGAGGGCAGTGTGTACAGGGTGGGGGGCAGTGTGTACAGGGAGGGGGGCAGTGTGTATAGGGAGGGGGCAGTGTGTACAGGGAGGGGGACAGTGTGTACAGGGAGGGGGCAGTGTGTACAGGGAGGGGGGCAGTGTGTACTGGGAGGGGGGGCAGTGTGTACAAGGAGGAGGGCAGTGTGTACGGGGAGGGGGCAGTGTGTACTGGGAGGGGGCAGTGTGTACAGGGAGGAGGGCAGTGTGTACTGGGGGGGGCAGTGTGCACAGGGAGGGGGCAGTGTGTACAGGGAGGGGGCAGTGTGCACAGGGAGGGGGGGCAGTGTGTACTGGGAGGGGGGCAGTGTGTACTGGGAGGGGGGCAGTGTGTACTGGGAGGGTGCAGTGTGTATTGGGAGGGGGCAGTGTGTACTGGGAGGGTGCAGTGTGTACTGGGAGGGTGCAGTGTGTACAGGGAGGGGGCAGTGTGCACAGGGAGGGGGGCAGTGTGTACTGGGAGGGTGCAGTGTGTACTTGGAGGGTGCAGTGTGTATTGGGAGGGGGGCAGTGTGTACTGGGAGGGTGCAGTGTGTACTGGGGGGGTGCAGTGTGTACACGGAGGGGGGCAGTGTGTACTGGGAGGGTGCAGTGTGTACTGGGAGGGTGCAGTGTGTATTGGGAGGGGGGCAGTGTGTACAGGGAGGGGGCAGTGTGTACAGGGAGGGGGGCAGTGTGTACAGGGAGGGGGCAGTGTGTACTGGGAGGATGCAGTGTGTATTGGGA